>NW_027210128.1:0-109721 GCF_027789765.1 Dendropsophus ebraccatus | reverse complement strand
TTGATTTTCTATGGGAATTGCAGAAATGACTTCTAAGCCTCAAAATAATGACTTTTTTTCCTAAGTGGTAGGAATGAAACTCAGTGCGGGCTGGATGGGGTCCCCCTGGGCACCGCAGACCTAAGCTTGTTTAACTCCTACCTCTTAAAGGGACCGAGAAAAAATGACCTTTTCTGCACTCCAATGTAAGTCAATGGGGCGATTTTTTGGCTATGTGCTAGAAATGAAATTGCAGTGCGGATTGGATGACAGGCACCCTAGGCACCCAGGATCGGCTTTAGTTTCACGTGTATCTCTTAAGCCGGCAGAGAAAACCCACCTGATATGCGCTCCACACAATTGAATAGAGACGCCGTTGATTTTCTATGGGAATTGCAGAAATGACTTCTAAGCCTCAAAATAATGACTTTTTTTCCTAAGGTGGTAGGAATGAAACTCAGTGCGGGCTGGATGGGGTCCCCCCTGGGCACCGCAGACCTAAGCTTGTTTAACTCCTACCTCTTAAAGGGACCGAGAAAAAATGACCTTTTCTGCACTCCAATGTAAGTCAATGGGGCGATTTTTTGGCTATGTGCTAGAAATGAAATTCAGTGCGGATTGGATGACAGGCACCCTAGGCACCCAGGATCGGCTTTAGTTTCACGTGTATCTCTTAAGCCGGCAGAGAAAACCCACCTGATATGCGCTCCACACAATTGAATAGAGACGCCGTTGATTTTCTATGGGAATTGCAGAAATGACTTCTAAGCCTCAAAATAATGACTTTTTTTCCTAAGGTGGTAGGAATGAAACTCAGTGCGGGCTGGATGGGGTCCCCCCTGGGCACCGCAGACCTAAGCTTGTTTAACTCCTACCTCTTAAAGGGACCGAGAAAAAATGACCTTTTCTGCACTCCAATGTAAGTCAATGGGGCGATTTTTTGGCTATGTGCTAGAAATGAAATTCAGTGCGGATTGGATGACAGGCACCCTAGGCACCCAGGATCGGCTTTAGTTTCACGTGTATCTCTTAAGCCGGCAGAGAAAACCCACCTGATATGCGCTCCACACAATTGAATAGAGACGCCGTTGATTTTCTATGGGAATTGCAGAAATGACTTCTAAGCCTCAAAATAATGACTTTTTTTCCTAAGGTGGTAGGAATGAAACTCAGTGCGGGCTGGATGGGGTCCCCCCTGGGCACCGCAGACCTAAGCTTGTTTAACTCCTACCTCTTAAAGGGACCGAGAAAAAATGACCTTTTCTGCACTCCAATGTAAGTCAATGGGGCGATTTTTTGGCTATGTGCTAGAAATGAAATGCAGTGCGGATTGGATGACAGGCACCCTAGGCACCCAGGATCGGCTTTAGTTTCACGTGTATCTCTTAAGCCGGCAGAGAAAACCCACCTGATATGCGCTCCACACAATTGAATAGAGACGCCGTTGATTTTCTATGGGAATTGCAGAAATGACTTCTAAGCCTCAAAATAATGACTTTTTTTCCTAAGGTGGTAGGAATGAAACTCAGTGCGGGCTGGATGGGGTCCCCCCTGGGCACCGCAGACCTAAGCTTGTTTAACTCCTACCTCTTAAAGGGACCGAGAAAAAATGACCTTTTCTGCACTCCAATGTAAGTCAATGGGGCGATTTTTTGGCTATGTGCTAGAAATGAAATTCAGTGCGGATTGGATGACAGGCACCCTAGGCACCCAGGATCGGCTTTAGTTTCACGTGTATCTCTTAAGCCGGCAGAGAAAACCCACCTGATATGCGCTCCACACAATTGAATAGAGACGCCGTTGATTTTCTATGGGAATTGCAGAAATGACTTCTAAGCCTCAAAATAATGACTTTTTTTCCTAAGGTGGTAGGAATGAAACTCAGTGCGGGCTGGATGGGGTCCCCCCTGGGCACCGCAGACCTAAGCTTGTTTAACTCCTACCTCTTAAAGGGACCGAGAAAAAATGACCTTTTCTGCACTCCAATGTAAGTCAATGGGGCGATTTTTTGGCTATGTGCTAGAAATGAAATTCAGTGCGGATTGGATGACAGGCACCCTAGGCACCCAGGATCGGCTTTAGTTTCACGTGTATCTCTTAAGCCGGCAGAGAAAACCCACCTGATATGCGCTCCACACAATTGAATAGAGACGCCGTTGATTTTCTATGGGAATTGCAGAAATGACTTCTAAGCCTCAAAATAATGACTTTTTTTCCTAAGGTGGTAGGAATGAAACTCAGTGCGGGCTGGATGGGGTCCCCCCTGGGCACCGCAGACCTAAGCTTGTTTAACTCCTACCTCTTAAAGGGACCGAGAAAAAATGACCTTTTCTGCACTCCAATGTAAGTCAATGGGGCGATTTTTTGGCTATGTGCTAGAAATGAAATTCAGTGCGGATTGGATGACAGGCACCCTAGGCACCCAGGATCGGCTTTAGTTTCACGTGTATCTCTTAAGCCGGCAGAGAAAACCCACCTGATATGCGCTCCACACAATTGAATAGAGACGCCGTTGATTTTCTATGGGAATTGCAGAAATGACTTCTAAGCCTCAAAATAATGACTTTTTTTCCTAAGGTGGTAGGAATGAAACTCAGTGCGGGCTGGATGGGGTCCCCCCTGGGCACCGCAGACCTAAGCTTGTTTAACTCCTACCTCTTAAAGGGACCGAGAAAAAATGACCTTTTCTGCACTCCAATGTAAGTCAATGGGGCGATTTTTTGGCTATGTGCTAGAAATGAAATTCAGTGCGGATTGGATGACAGGCACCCTAGGCACCCAGGATCGGCTTTAGTTTCACGTGTATCTCTTAAGCCGGCAGAGAAAACCCACCTGATATGCGCTCCACACAATTGAATAGAGACGCCGTTGATTTTCTATGGGAATTGCAGAAATGACTTCTAAGCCTCAAAATAATGACTTTTTTTCCTAAGGTGGTAGGAATGAAACTCAGTGCGGGCTGGATGGGGTCCCCCCTGGGCACCGCAGACCTAAGCTTGTTTAACTCCTACCTCTTAAAGGGACCGAGAAAAAATGACCTTTTCTGCACTCCAATGTAAGTCAATGGGGCGATTTTTTGGCTATGTGCTAGAAATGAAATTCAGTGCGGATTGGATGACAGGCACCCTAGGCACCCAGGATCGGCTTTAGTTTCACGTGTATCTCTTAAGCCGGCAGAGAAAACCCACCTGATATGCGCTCCACACAATTGAATAGAGACGCCGTTGATTTTCTATGGGAATTGCAGAAATGACTTCTAAGCCTCAAAATAATGACTTTTTTTCCTAAGGTGGTAGGAATGAAACTCAGTGCGGGCTGGATGGGGTCCCCCCTGGGCACCGCAGACCTAAGCTTGTTTAACTCCTACCTCTTAAAGGGACCGAGAAAAAATGACCTTTTCTGCACTCCAATGTAAGTCAATGGGGCGATTTTTTGGCTATGTGCTAGAAATGAAATTCAGTGCGGATTGGATGACAGGCACCCTAGGCACCCAGGATCGGCTTTAGTTTCACGTGTATCTCTTAAGCCGGCAGAGAAAACCCACCTGATATGCGCTCCACACAATTGAATAGAGACGCCGTTGATTTTCTATGGGAATTGCAGAAATGACTTCTAAGCCTCAAAATAATGACTTTTTTTCCTAAGGTGGTAGGAATGAAACTCAGTGCGGGCTGGATGGGGTCCCCCCTGGGCACCGCAGACCTAAGCTTGTTTAACTCCTACCTCTTAAAGGGACCGAGAAAAAATGACCTTTTCTGCACTCCAATGTAAGTCAATGGGGCGATTTTTTGGCTATGTGCTAGAAATGAAATTCAGTGCGGATTGGATGACAGGCACCCTAGGCACCCAGGATCGGCTTTAGTTTCACGTGTATCTCTTAAGCCGGCAGAGAAAACCCACCTGATATGCGCTCCACACAATTGAATAGAGACGCCGTTGATTTTCTATGGGAATTGCAGAAATGACTTCTAAGCCTCAAAATAATGACTTTTTTTCCTAAGGTGGTAGGAATGAAACTCAGTGCGGGCTGGATGGGGTCCCCCCTGGGCACCGCAGACCTAAGCTTGTTTAACTCCTACCTCTTAAAGGGACCGAGAAAAAATGACCTTTTCTGCACTCCAATGTAAGTCAATGGGGCGATTTTTTGGCTATGTGCTAGAAATGAAATTCAGTGCGGATTGGATGACAGGCACCCTAGGCACCCAGGATCGGCTTTAGTTTCACGTGTATCTCTTAAGCCGGCAGAGAAAACCCACCTGATATGCGCTCCACACAATTGAATAGAGACGCCGTTGATTTTCTATGGGAATTGCAGAAATGACTTCTAAGCCTCAAAATAATGACTTTTTTTCCTAAGGTGGTAGGAATGAAACTCAGTGCGGGCTGGATGGGGTCCCCCCTGGGCACCGCAGACCTAAGCTTGTTTAACTCCTACCTCTTAAAGGGACCGAGAAAAAATGACCTTTTCTGCACTCCAATGTAAGTCAATGGGGCGATTTTTTGGCTATGTGCTAGAAATGAAATTCAGTGCGGATTGGATGACAGGCACCCTAGGCACCCAGGATCGGCTTTAGTTTCACGTGTATCTCTTAAGCCGGCAGAGAAAACCCACCTGATATGCGCTCCACACAATTGAATAGAGACGCCGTTGATTTTCTATGGGAATTGCAGAAATGACTTCTAAGCCTCAAAATAATGACTTTTTTTCCTAAGGTGGTAGGAATGAAACTCAGTGCGGGCTGGATGGGGTCCCCCCTGGGCACCGCAGACCTAAGCTTGTTTAACTCCTACCTCTTAAAGGGACCGAGAAAAAATGACCTTTTCTGCACTCCAATGTAAGTCAATGGGGCGATTTTTTGGCTATGTGCTAGAAATGAAATTCAGTGCGGATTGGATGACAGGCACCCTAGGCACCCAGGATCGGCTTTAGTTTCACGTGTATCTCTTAAGCCGGCAGAGAAAACCCACCTGATATGCGCTCCACACAATTGAATAGAGACGCCGTTGATTTTCTATGGGAATTGCAGAAATGACTTCTAAGCCTCAAAATAATGACTTTTTTTCCTAAGGTGGTAGGAATGAAACTCAGTGCGGGCTGGATGGGGTCCCCCCTGGGCACCGCAGACCTAAGCTTGTTTAACTCCTACCTCTTAAAGGGACCGAGAAAAAATGACCTTTTCTGCACTCCAATGTAAGTCAATGGGGCGATTTTTTGGCTATGTGCTAGAAATGAAATTCAGTGCGGATTGGATGACAGGCACCCTAGGCACCCAGGATCGGCTTTAGTTTCACGTGTATCTCTTAAGCCGGCAGAGAAAACCCACCTGATATGCGCTCCACACAATTGAATAGAGACGCCGTTGATTTTCTATGGGAATTGCAGAAATGACTTCTAAGCCTCAAAATAATGACTTTTTTTCCTAAGGTGGTAGGAATGAAACTCAGTGCGGGCTGGATGGGGTCCCCCCTGGGCACCGCAGACCTAAGCTTGTTTAACTCCTACCTCTTAAAGGGACCGAGAAAAAATGACCTTTTCTGCACTCCAATGTAAGTCAATGGGGCGATTTTTTGGCTATGTGCTAGAAATGAAATTCAGTGCGGATTGGATGACAGGCACCCTAGGCACCCAGGATCGGCTTTAGTTTCACGTGTATCTCTTAAGCCGGCAGAGAAAACCCACCTGATATGCGCTCCACACAATTGAATAGAGACGCCGTTGATTTTCTATGGGAATTGCAGAAATGACTTCTAAGCCTCAAAATAATGACTTTTTTTCCTAAGGTGGTAGGAATGAAACTCAGTGCGGGCTGGATGGGGTCCCCCCTGGGCACCGCAGACCTAAGCTTGTTTAACTCCTACCTCTTAAAGGGACCGAGAAAAAATGACCTTTTCTGCACTCCAATGTAAGTCAATGGGGCGATTTTTTGGCTATGTGCTAGAAATGAAATTCAGTGCGGATTGGATGACAGGCACCCTAGGCACCCAGGATCGGCTTTAGTTTCACGTGTATCTCTTAAGCCGGCAGAGAAAACCCACCTGATATGCGCTCCACACAATTGAATAGAGACGCCGTTGATTTTCTATGGGAATTGCAGAAATGACTTCTAAGCCTCAAAATAATGACTTTTTTTCCTAAGGTGGTAGGAATGAAACTCAGTGCGGGCTGGATGGGGTCCCCCCTGGGCACCGCAGACCTAAGCTTGTTTAACTCCTACCTCTTAAAGGGACCGAGAAAAAATGACCTTTTCTGCACTCCAATGTAAGTCAATGGGGCGATTTTTTGGCTATGTGCTAGAAATGAAATTCAGTGCGGATTGGATGACAGGCACCCTAGGCACCCAGGATCGGCTTTAGTTTCACGTGTATCTCTTAAGCCGGCAGAGAAAACCCACCTGATATGCGCTCCACACAATTGAATAGAGACGCCGTTGATTTTCTATGGGAATTGCAGAAATGACTTCTAAGCCTCAAAATAATGACTTTTTTTCCTAAGGTGGTAGGAATGAAACTCAGTGCGGGCTGGATGGGGTCCCCCCTGGGCACCGCAGACCTAAGCTTGTTTAACTCCTACCTCTTAAAGGGACCGAGAAAAAATGACCTTTTCTGCACTCCAATGTAAGTCAATGGGGCGATTTTTTGGCTATGTGCTAGAAATGAAATTCAGTGCGGATTGGATGACAGGCACCCTAGGCACCCAGGATCGGCTTTAGTTTCACGTGTATCTCTTAAGCCGGCAGAGAAAACCCACCTGATATGCGCTCCACACAATTGAATAGAGACGCCGTTGATTTTCTATGGGAATTGCAGAAATGACTTCTAAGCCTCAAAATAATGACTTTTTTTCCTAAGGTGGTAGGAATGAAACTCAGTGCGGGCTGGATGGGGTCCCCCCTGGGCACCGCAGACCTAAGCTTGTTTAACTCCTACCTCTTAAAGGGACCGAGAAAAAATGACCTTTTCTGCACTCCAATGTAAGTCAATGGGGCGATTTTTTGGCTATGTGCTAGAAATGAAATTCAGTGCGGATTGGATGACAGGCACCCTAGGCACCCAGGATCGGCTTTAGTTTCACGTGTATCTCTTAAGCCGGCAGAGAAAACCCACCTGATATGCGCTCCACACAATTGAATAGAGACGCCGTTGATTTTCTATGGGAATTGCAGAAATGACTTCTAAGCCTCAAAATAATGACTTTTTTTCCTAAGGTGGTAGGAATGAAACTCAGTGCGGGCTGGATGGGGTCCCCCCTGGGCACCGCAGACCTAAGCTTGTTTAACTCCTACCTCTTAAAGGGACCGAGAAAAAATGACCTTTTCTGCACTCCAATGTAAGTCAATGGGGCGATTTTTTGGCTATGTGCTAGAAATGAAATTCAGTGCGGATTGGATGACAGGCACCCTAGGCACCCAGGATCGGCTTTAGTTTCACGTGTATCTCTTAAGCCGGCAGAGAAAACCCACCTGATATGCGCTCCACACAATTGAATAGAGACGCCGTTGATTTTCTATGGGAATTGCAGAAATGACTTCTAAGCCTCAAAATAATGACTTTTTTTCCTAAGGTGGTAGGAATGAAACTCAGTGCGGGCTGGATGGGGTCCCCCCTGGGCACCGCAGACCTAAGCTTGTTTAACTCCTACCTCTTAAAGGGACCGAGAAAAAATGACCTTTTCTGCACTCCAATGTAAGTCAATGGGGCGATTTTTTGGCTATGTGCTAGAAATGAAATTCAGTGCGGATTGGATGACAGGCACCCTAGGCACCCAGGATCGGCTTTAGTTTCACGTGTATCTCTTAAGCCGGCAGAGAAAACCCACCTGATATGCGCTCCACACAATTGAATAGAGACGCCGTTGATTTTCTATGGGAATTGCAGAAATGACTTCTAAGCCTCAAAATAATGACTTTTTTTCCTAAGGTGGTAGGAATGAAACTCAGTGCGGGCTGGATGGGGTCCCCCTGGGCACCGCAGACCTAAGCTTGTTTAACTCCTACCTCTTAAAGGGACCGAGAAAAAATGACCTTTTCTGCACTCCAATGTAAGTCAATGGGGCGATTTTTTGGCTATGTGCTAGAAATGAAATTCAGTGCGGATTGGATGACAGGCACCCTAGGCACCCAGGATCGGCTTTAGTTTCACGTGTATCTCTTAAGCCGGCAGAGAAAACCCACCTGATATGCGCTCCACACAATTGAATAGAGACGCCGTTGATTTTCTATGGGAATTGCAGAAATGACTTCTAAGCCTCAAAATAATGACTTTTTTTCCTAAGGTGGTAGGAATGAAACTCAGTGCGGGCTGGATGGGGTCCCCCCTGGGCACCGCAGACCTAAGCTTGTTTAACTCCTACCTCTTAAAGGGACCGAGAAAAAATGACCTTTTCTGCACTCCAATGTAAGTCAATGGGGCGATTTTTTGGCTATGTGCTAGAAATGAAATTCAGTGCGGATTGGATGACAGGCACCCTAGGCACCCAGGATCGGCTTTAGTTTCACGTGTATCTCTTAAGCCGGCAGAGAAAACCCACCTGATATGCGCTCCACACAATTGAATAGAGACGCCGTTGATTTTCTATGGGAATTGCAGAAATGACTTCTAAGCCTCAAAATAATGACTTTTTTTCCTAAGGTGGTAGGAATGAAACTCAGTGCGGGCTGGATGGGGTCCCCCCTGGGCACCGCAGACCTAAGCTTGTTTAACTCCTACCTCTTAAAGGGACCGAGAAAAAATGACCTTTTCTGCACTCCAATGTAAGTCAATGGGGCGATTTTTTGGCTATGTGCTAGAAATGAAATTCAGTGCGGATTGGATGACAGGCACCCTAGGCACCCAGGATCGGCTTTAGTTTCACGTGTATCTCTTAAGCCGGCAGAGAAAACCCACCTGATATGCGCTCCACACAATTGAATAGAGACGCCGTTGATTTTCTATGGGAATTGCAGAAATGACTTCTAAGCCTCAAAATAATGACTTTTTTTCCTAAGGTGGTAGGAATGAAACTCAGTGCGGGCTGGATGGGGTCCCCCCTGGGCACCGCAGACCTAAGCTTGTTTAACTCCTACCTCTTAAAGGGACCGAGAAAAAATGACCTTTTCTGCACTCCAATGTAAGTCAATGGGGCGATTTTTTGGCTATGTGCTAGAAATGAAATTCAGTGCGGATTGGATGACAGGCACCCTAGGCACCCAGGATCGGCTTTAGTTTCACGTGTATCTCTTAAGCCGGCAGAGAAAACCCACCTGATATGCGCTCCACACAATTGAATAGAGACGCCGTTGATTTTCTATGGGAATTGCAGAAATGACTTCTAAGCCTCAAAATAATGACTTTTTTTCCTAAGGTGGTAGGAATGAAACTCAGTGCGGGCTGGATGGGGTCCCCCCTGGGCACCGCAGACCTAAGCTTGTTTAACTCCTACCTCTTAAAGGGACCGAGAAAAAATGACCTTTTCTGCACTCCAATGTAAGTCAATGGGGCGATTTTTTGGCTATGTGCTAGAAATGAAATTCAGTGCGGATTGGATGACAGGCACCCTAGGCACCCAGGATCGGCTTTAGTTTCACGTGTATCTCTTAAGCCGGCAGAGAAAACCCACCTGATATGCGCTCCACACAATTGAATAGAGACGCCGTTGATTTTCTATGGGAATTGCAGAAATGACTTCTAAGCCTCAAAATAATGACTTTTTTTCCTAAGGTGGTAGGAATGAAACTCAGTGCGGGCTGGATGGGGTCCCCCCTGGGCACCGCAGACCTAAGCTTGTTTAACTCCTACCTCTTAAAGGGACCGAGAAAAAATGACCTTTTCTGCACTCCAATGTAAGTCAATGGGGCGATTTTTTGGCTATGTGCTAGAAATGAAATTCAGTGCGGATTGGATGACAGGCACCCTAGGCACCCAGGATCGGCTTTAGTTTCACGTGTATCTCTTAAGCCGGCAGAGAAAACCCACCTGATATGCGCTCCACACAATTGAATAGAGACGCCGTTGATTTTCTATGGGAATTGCAGAAATGACTTCTAAGCCTCAAAATAATGACTTTTTTTCCTAAGGTGGTAGGAATGAAACTCAGTGCGGGCTGGATGGGGTCCCCCCTGGGCACCGCAGACCTAAGCTTGTTTAACTCCTACCTCTTAAAGGGACCGAGAAAAAATGACCTTTTCTGCACTCCAATGTAAGTCAATGGGGCGATTTTTTGGCTATGTGCTAGAAATGAAATTCAGTGCGGATTGGATGACAGGCACCCTAGGCACCCAGGATCGGCTTTAGTTTCACGTGTATCTCTTAAGCCGGCAGAGAAAACCCACCTGATATGCGCTCCACACAATTGAATAGAGACGCCGTTGATTTTCTATGGGAATTGCAGAAATGACTTCTAAGCCTCAAAATAATGACTTTTTTTCCTAAGGTGGTAGGAATGAAACTCAGTGCGGGCTGGATGGGGTCCCCCCTGGGCACCGCAGACCTAAGCTTGTTTAACTCCTACCTCTTAAAGGGACCGAGAAAAAATGACCTTTTCTGCACTCCAATGTAAGTCAATGGGGCGATTTTTTGGCTATGTGCTAGAAATGAAATTCAGTGCGGATTGGATGACAGGCACCCTAGGCACCCAGGATCGGCTTTAGTTTCACGTGTATCTCTTAAGCCGGCAGAGAAAACCCACCTGATATGCGCTCCACACAATTGAATAGAGACGCCGTTGATTTTCTATGGGAATTGCAGAAATGACTTCTAAGCCTCAAAATAATGACTTTTTTTCCTAAGGTGGTAGGAATGAAACTCAGTGCGGGCTGGATGGGGTCCCCCCTGGGCACCGCAGACCTAAGCTTGTTTAACTCCTACCTCTTAAAGGGACCGAGAAAAAATGACCTTTTCTGCACTCCAATGTAAGTCAATGGGGCGATTTTTTGGCTATGTGCTAGAAATGAAATTCAGTGCGGATTGGATGACAGGCACCCTAGGCACCCAGGATCGGCTTTAGTTTCACGTGTATCTCTTAAGCCGGCAGAGAAAACCCACCTGATATGCGCTCCACACAATTGAATAGAGACGCCGTTGATTTTCTATGGGAATTGCAGAAATGACTTCTAAGCCTCAAAATAATGACTTTTTTTCCTAAGGTGGTAGGAATGAAACTCAGTGCGGGCTGGATGGGGTCCCCCCTGGGCACCGCAGACCTAAGCTTGTTTAACTCCTACCTCTTAAAGGGACCGAGAAAAAATGACCTTTTCTGCACTCCAATGTAAGTCAATGGGGCGATTTTTTGGCTATGTGCTAGAAATGAAATTCAGTGCGGATTGGATGACAGGCACCCTAGGCACCCAGGATCGGCTTTAGTTTCACGTGTATCTCTTAAGCCGGCAGAGAAAACCCACCTGATATGCGCTCCACACAATTGAATAGAGACGCCGTTGATTTTCTATGGGAATTGCAGAAATGACTTCTAAGCCTCAAAATAATGACTTTTTTTCCTAAGGTGGTAGGAATGAAACTCAGTGCGGGCTGGATGGGGTCCCCCCTGGGCACCGCAGACCTAAGCTTGTTTAACTCCTACCTCTTAAAGGGACCGAGAAAAAATGACCTTTTCTGCACTCCAATGTAAGTCAATGGGGCGATTTTTTGGCTATGTGCTAGAAATGAAATTCAGTGCGGATTGGATGACAGGCACCCTAGGCACCCAGGATCGGCTTTAGTTTCACGTGTATCTCTTAAGCCGGCAGAGAAAACCCACCTGATATGCGCTCCACACAATTGAATAGAGACGCCGTTGATTTTCTATGGGAATTGCAGAAATGACTTCTAAGCCTCAAAATAATGACTTTTTTTCCTAAGGTGGTAGGAATGAAACTCAGTGCGGGCTGGATGGGGTCCCCCCTGGGCACCGCAGACCTAAGCTTGTTTAACTCCTACCTCTTAAAGGGACCGAGAAAAAATGACCTTTTCTGCACTCCAATGTAAGTCAATGGGGCGATTTTTTGGCTATGTGCTAGAAATGAAATTCAGTGCGGATTGGATGACAGGCACCCTAGGCACCCAGGATCGGCTTTAGTTTCACGTGTATCTCTTAAGCCGGCAGAGAAAACCCACCTGATATGCGCTCCACACAATTGAATAGAGACGCCGTTGATTTTCTATGGGAATTGCAGAAATGACTTCTAAGCCTCAAAATAATGACTTTTTTTCCTAAGGTGGTAGGAATGAAACTCAGTGCGGGCTGGATGGGGTCCCCCCTGGGCACCGCAGACCTAAGCTTGTTTAACTCCTACCTCTTAAAGGGACCGAGAAAAAATGACCTTTTCTGCACTCCAATGTAAGTCAATGGGGCGATTTTTTGGCTATGTGCTAGAAATGAAATTCAGTGCGGATTGGATGACAGGCACCCTAGGCACCCAGGATCGGCTTTAGTTTCACGTGTATCTCTTAAGCCGGCAGAGAAAACCCACCTGATATGCGCTCCACACAATTGAATAGAGACGCCGTTGATTTTCTATGGGAATTGCAGAAATGACTTCTAAGCCTCAAAATAATGACTTTTTTTCCTAAGGTGGTAGGAATGAAACTCAGTGCGGGCTGGATGGGGTCCCCCCTGGGCACCGCAGACCTAAGCTTGTTTAACTCCTACCTCTTAAAGGGACCGAGAAAAAATGACCTTTTCTGCACTCCAATGTAAGTCAATGGGGCGATTTTTTGGCTATGTGCTAGAAATGAAATTCAGTGCGGATTGGATGACAGGCACCCTAGGCACCCAGGATCGGCTTTAGTTTCACGTGTATCTCTTAAGCCGGCAGAGAAAACCCACCTGATATGCGCTCCACACAATTGAATAGAGACGCCGTTGATTTTCTATGGGAATTGCAGAAATGACTTCTAAGCCTCAAAATAATGACTTTTTTTCCTAAGGTGGTAGGAATGAAACTCAGTGCGGGCTGGATGGGGTCCCCCCTGGGCACCGCAGACCTAAGCTTGTTTAACTCCTACCTCTTAAAGGGACCGAGAAAAAATGACCTTTTCTGCACTCCAATGTAAGTCAATGGGGCGATTTTTTGGCTATGTGCTAGAAATGAAATTCAGTGCGGATTGGATGACAGGCACCCTAGGCACCCAGGATCGGCTTTAGTTTCACGTGTATCTCTTAAGCCGGCAGAGAAAACCCACCTGATATGCGCTCCACACAATTGAATAGAGACGCCGTTGATTTTCTATGGGAATTGCAGAAATGACTTCTAAGCCTCAAAATAATGACTTTTTTTCCTAAGGTGGTAGGAATGAAACTCAGTGCGGGCTGGATGGGGTCCCCCCTGGGCACCGCAGACCTAAGCTTGTTTAACTCCTACCTCTTAAAGGGACCGAGAAAAAATGACCTTTTCTGCACTCCAATGTAAGTCAATGGGGCGATTTTTTGGCTATGTGCTAGAAATGAAATTCAGTGCGGATTGGATGACAGGCACCCTAGGCACCCAGGATCGGCTTTAGTTTCACGTGTATCTCTTAAGCCGGCAGAGAAAACCCACCTGATATGCGCTCCACACAATTGAATAGAGACGCCGTTGATTTTCTATGGGAATTGCAGAAATGACTTCTAAGCCTCAAAATAATGACTTTTTTTCCTAAGGTGGTAGGAATGAAACTCAGTGCGGGCTGGATGGGGTCCCCCCTGGGCACCGCAGACCTAAGCTTGTTTAACTCCTACCTCTTAAAGGGACCGAGAAAAAATGACCTTTTCTGCACTCCAATGTAAGTCAATGGGGCGATTTTTTGGCTATGTGCTAGAAATGAAATTCAGTGCGGATTGGATGACAGGCACCCTAGGCACCCAGGATCGGCTTTAGTTTCACGTGTATCTCTTAAGCCGGCAGAGAAAACCCACCTGATATGCGCTCCACACAATTGAATAGAGACGCCGTTGATTTTCTATGGGAATTGCAGAAATGACTTCTAAGCCTCAAAATAATGACTTTTTTTCCTAAGGTGGTAGGAATGAAACTCAGTGCGGGCTGGATGGGGTCCCCCCTGGGCACCGCAGACCTAAGCTTGTTTAACTCCTACCTCTTAAAGGGACCGAGAAAAAATGACCTTTTCTGCACTCCAATGTAAGTCAATGGGGCGATTTTTTGGCTATGTGCTAGAAATGAAATTCAGTGCGGATTGGATGACAGGCACCCTAGGCACCCAGGATCGGCTTTAGTTTCACGTGTATCTCTTAAGCCGGCAGAGAAAACCCACCTGATATGCGCTCCACACAATTGAATAGAGACGCCGTTGATTTTCTATGGGAATTGCAGAAATGACTTCTAAGCCTCAAAATAATGACTTTTTTTCCTAAGGTGGTAGGAATGAAACTCAGTGCGGGCTGGATGGGGTCCCCCCTGGGCACCGCAGACCTAAGCTTGTTTAACTCCTACCTCTTAAAGGGACCGAGAAAAAATGACCTTTTCTGCACTCCAATGTAAGTCAATGGGGCGATTTTTTGGCTATGTGCTAGAAATGAAATTCAGTGCGGATTGGATGACAGGCACCCTAGGCACCCAGGATCGGCTTTAGTTTCACGTGTATCTCTTAAGCCGGCAGAGAAAACCCACCTGATATGCGCTCCACACAATTGAATAGAGACGCCGTTGATTTTCTATGGGAATTGCAGAAATGACTTCTAAGCCTCAAAATAATGACTTTTTTTCCTAAGGTGGTAGGAATGAAACTCAGTGCGGGCTGGATGGGGTCCCCCCTGGGCACCGCAGACCTAAGCTTGTTTAACTCCTACCTCTTAAAGGGACCGAGAAAAAATGACCTTTTCTGCACTCCAATGTAAGTCAATGGGGCGATTTTTTGGCTATGTGCTAGAAATGAAATTCAGTGCGGATTGGATGACAGGCACCCTAGGCACCCAGGATCGGCTTTAGTTTCACGTGTATCTCTTAAGCCGGCAGAGAAAACCCACCTGATATGCGCTCCACACAATTGAATAGAGACGCCGTTGATTTTCTATGGGAATTGCAGAAATGACTTCTAAGCCTCAAAATAATGACTTTTTTTCCTAAGGTGGTAGGAATGAAACTCAGTGCGGGCTGGATGGGGTCCCCCCTGGGCACCGCAGACCTAAGCTTGTTTAACTCCTACCTCTTAAAGGGACCGAGAAAAAATGACCTTTTCTGCACTCCAATGTAAGTCAATGGGGCGATTTTTTGGCTATGTGCTAGAAATGAAATTCAGTGCGGATTGGATGACAGGCACCCTAGGCACCCAGGATCGGCTTTAGTTTCACGTGTATCTCTTAAGCCGGCAGAGAAAACCCACCTGATATGCGCTCCACACAATTGAATAGAGACGCCGTTGATTTTCTATGGGAATTGCAGAAATGACTTCTAAGCCTCAAAATAATGACTTTTTTTCCTAAGGTGGTAGGAATGAAACTCAGTGCGGGCTGGATGGGGTCCCCCCTGGGCACCGCAGACCTAAGCTTGTTTAACTCCTACCTCTTAAAGGGACCGAGAAAAAATGACCTTTTCTGCACTCCAATGTAAGTCAATGGGGCGATTTTTTGGCTATGTGCTAGAAATGAAATTCAGTGCGGATTGGATGACAGGCACCCTAGGCACCCAGGATCGGCTTTAGTTTCACGTGTATCTCTTAAGCCGGCAGAGAAAACCCACCTGATATGCGCTCCACACAATTGAATAGAGACGCCGTTGATTTTCTATGGGAATTGCAGAAATGACTTCTAAGCCTCAAAATAATGACTTTTTTTCCTAAGGTGGTAGGAATGAAACTCAGTGCGGGCTGGATGGGGTCCCCCCTGGGCACCGCAGACCTAAGCTTGTTTAACTCCTACCTCTTAAAGGGACCGAGAAAAAATGACCTTTTCTGCACTCCAATGTAAGTCAATGGGGCGATTTTTTGGCTATGTGCTAGAAATGAAATTCAGTGCGGATTGGATGACAGGCACCCTAGGCACCCAGGATCGGCTTTAGTTTCACGTGTATCTCTTAAGCCGGCAGAGAAAACCCACCTGATATGCGCTCCACACAATTGAATAGAGACGCCGTTGATTTTCTATGGGAATTGCAGAAATGACTTCTAAGCCTCAAAATAATGACTTTTTTTCCTAAGGTGGTAGGAATGAAACTCAGTGCGGGCTGGATGGGGTCCCCCCTGGGCACCGCAGACCTAAGCTTGTTTAACTCCTACCTCTTAAAGGGACCGAGAAAAAATGACCTTTTCTGCACTCCAATGTAAGTCAATGGGGCGATTTTTTGGCTATGTGCTAGAAATGAAATTCAGTGCGGATTGGATGACAGGCACCCTAGGCACCCAGGATCGGCTTTAGTTTCACGTGTATCTCTTAAGCCGGCAGAGAAAACCCACCTGATATGCGCTCCACACAATTGAATAGAGACGCCGTTGATTTTCTATGGGAATTGCAGAAATGACTTCTAAGCCTCAAAATAATGACTTTTTTTCCTAAGGTGGTAGGAATGAAACTCAGTGCGGGCTGGATGGGGTCCCCCCTGGGCACCGCAGACCTAAGCTTGTTTAACTCCTACCTCTTAAAGGGACCGAGAAAAAATGACCTTTTCTGCACTCCAATGTAAGTCAATGGGGCGATTTTTTGGCTATGTGCTAGAAATGAAATTCAGTGCGGATTGGATGACAGGCACCCTAGGCACCCAGGATCGGCTTTAGTTTCACGTGTATCTCTTAAGCCGGCAGAGAAAACCCACCTGATATGCGCTCCACACAATTGAATAGAGACGCCGTTGATTTTCTATGGGAATTGCAGAAATGACTTCTAAGCCTCAAAATAATGACTTTTTTTCCTAAGGTGGTAGGAATGAAACTCAGTGCGGGCTGGATGGGGTCCCCCCTGGGCACCGCAGACCTAAGCTTGTTTAACTCCTACCTCTTAAAGGGACCGAGAAAAAATGACCTTTTCTGCACTCCAATGTAAGTCAATGGGGCGATTTTTTGGCTATGTGCTAGAAATGAAATTCAGTGCGGATTGGATGACAGGCACCCTAGGCACCCAGGATCGGCTTTAGTTTCACGTGTATCTCTTAAGCCGGCAGAGAAAACCCACCTGATATGCGCTCCACACAATTGAATAGAGACGCCGTTGATTTTCTATGGGAATTGCAGAAATGACTTCTAAGCCTCAAAATAATGACTTTTTTTCCTAAGGTGGTAGGAATGAAACTCAGTGCGGGCTGGATGGGGTCCCCCCTGGGCACCGCAGACCTAAGCTTGTTTAACTCCTACCTCTTAAAGGGACCGAGAAAAAATGACCTTTTCTGCACTCCAATGTAAGTCAATGGGGCGATTTTTTGGCTATGTGCTAGAAATGAAATTCAGTGCGGATTGGATGACAGGCACCCTAGGCACCC
The DNA here is from genome assembly GCF_027789765.1 of Dendropsophus ebraccatus. Taxonomy (NCBI): domain Eukaryota; kingdom Metazoa; phylum Chordata; class Amphibia; order Anura; family Hylidae; genus Dendropsophus; species Dendropsophus ebraccatus. Next base: position 92,367 of record NW_027210128.1, on the reverse strand, counting down.
AGGATCGGCTTTAGTTTCACGTGTATCTCTTAAGCCGGCAGAGAAAACCCACCTGATATGCGCTCCACACAATTGAATAGAGACGCCGTTGATTTTCTATGGGAATTGCAGAAATGACTTCTAAGCCTCAAAATAATGACTTTTTTTCCTAAGGTGGTAGGAATGAAACTCAGTGCGGGCTGGATGGGGTCCCCCCTGGGCACCGCAGACCTAAGCTTGTTTAACTCCTACCTCTTAAAGGGACCGAGAAAAAATGACCTTTTCTGCACTCCAATGTAAGTCAATGGGGCGATTTTTTGGCTATGTGCTAGAAATGAAATTCAGTGCGGATTGGATGACAGGCACCCTAGGCACCCAGGATCGGCTTTAGTTTCACGTGTATCTCTTAAGCCGGCAGAGAAAACCCACCTGATATGCGCTCCACACAATTGAATAGAGACGCCGTTGATTTTCTATGGGAATTGCAGAAATGACTTCTAAGCCTCAAAATAATGACTTTTTTTCCTAAGGTGGTAGGAATGAAACTCAGTGCGGGCTGGATGGGGTCCCCCCTGGGCACCGCAGACCTAAGCTTGTTTAACTCCTACCTCTTAAAGGGACCGAGAAAAAATGACCTTTTCTGCACTCCAATGTAAGTCAATGGGGCGATTTTTTGGCTATGTGCTAGAAATGAAATTCAGTGCGGATTGGATGACAGGCACCCTAGGCACCCAGGATCGGCTTTAGTTTCACGTGTATCTCTTAAGCCGGCAGAGAAAACCCACCTGATATGCGCTCCACACAATTGAATAGAGACGCCGTTGATTTTCTATGGGAATTGCAGAAATGACTTCTAAGCCTCAAAATAATGACTTTTTTTCCTAAGGTGGTAGGAATGAAACTCAGTGCGGGCTGGATGGGGTCCCCCCTGGGCACCGCAGACCTAAGCTTGTTTAACTCCTACCTCTTAAAGGGACCGAGAAAAAATGACCTTTTCTGCACTCCAATGTAAGTCAATGGGGCGATTTTTTGGCTATGTGCTAGAAATGAAATTCAGTGCGGATTGGATGACAGGCACCCTAGGCACCCAGGATCGGCTTTAGTTTCACGTGTATCTCTTAAGCCGGCAGAGAAAACCCACCTGATATGCGCTCCACACAATTGAATAGAGACGCCGTTGATTTTCTATGGGAATTGCAGAAATGACTTCTAAGCCTCAAAATAATGACTTTTTTTCCTAAGGTGGTAGGAATGAAACTCAGTGCGGGCTGGATGGGGTCCCCCCTGGGCACCGCAGACCTAAGCTTGTTTAACTCCTACCTCTTAAAGGGACCGAGAAAAAATGACCTTTTCTGCACTCCAATGTAAGTCAATGGGGCGATTTTTTGGCTATGTGCTAGAAATGAAATTCAGTGCGGATTGGATGACAGGCACCCTAGGCACCCAGGATCGGCTTTAGTTTCACGTGTATCTCTTAAGCCGGCAGAGAAAACCCACCTGATATGCGCTCCACACAATTGAATAGAGACGCCGTTGATTTTCTATGGGAATTGCAGAAATGACTTCTAAGCCTCAAAATAATGACTTTTTTTCCTAAGGTGGTAGGAATGAAACTCAGTGCGGGCTGGATGGGGTCCCCCCTGGGCACCGCAGACCTAAGCTTGTTTAACTCCTACCTCTTAAAGGGACCGAGAAAAAATGACCTTTTCTGCACTCCAATGTAAGTCAATGGGGCGATTTTTTGGCTATGTGCTAGAAATGAAATTCAGTGCGGATTGGATGACAGGCACCCTAGGCACCCAGGATCGGCTTTAGTTTCACGTGTATCTCTTAAGCCGGCAGAGAAAACCCACCTGATATGCGCTCCACACAATTGAATAGAGACGCCGTTGATTTTCTATGGGAATTGCAGAAATGACTTCTAAGCCTCAAAATAATGACTTTTTTTCCTAAGGTGGTAGGAATGAAACTCAGTGCGGGCTGGATGGGGTCCCCCCTGGGCACCGCAGACCTAAGCTTGTTTAACTCCTACCTCTTAAAGGGACCGAGAAAAAATGACCTTTTCTGCACTCCAATGTAAGTCAATGGGGCGATTTTTTGGCTATGTGCTAGAAATGAAATTCAGTGCGGATTGGATGACAGGCACCCTAGGCACCCAGGATCGGCTTTAGTTTCACGTGTATCTCTTAAGCCGGCAGAGAAAACCCACCTGATATGCGCTCCACACAATTGAATAGAGACGCCGTTGATTTTCTATGGGAATTGCAGAAATGACTTCTAAGCCTCAAAATAATGACTTTTTTTCCTAAGGTGGTAGGAATGAAACTCAGTGCGGGCTGGATGGGGTCCCCCCTGGGCACCGCAGACCTAAGCTTGTTTAACTCCTACCTCTTAAAGGGACCGAGAAAAAATGACCTTTTCTGCACTCCAATGTAAGTCAATGGGGCGATTTTTTGGCTATGTGCTAGAAATGAAATTCAGTGCGGATTGGATGACAGGCACCCTAGGCACCCAGGATCGGCTTTAGTTTCACGTGTATCTCTTAAGCCGGCAGAGAAAACCCACCTGATATGCGCTCCACACAATTGAATAGAGACGCCGTTGATTTTCTATGGGAATTGCAGAAATGACTTCTAAGCCTCAAAATAATGACTTTTTTTCCTAAGGTGGTAGGAATGAAACTCAGTGCGGGCTGGATGGGGTCCCCCCTGGGCACCGCAGACCTAAGCTTGTTTAACTCCTACCTCTTAAAGGGACCGAGAAAAAATGACCTTTTCTGCACTCCAATGTAAGTCAATGGGGCGATTTTTTGGCTATGTGCTAGAAATGAAATTCAGTGCGGATTGGATGACAGGCACCCTAGGCACCCAGGATCGGCTTTAGTTTCACGTGTATCTCTTAAGCCGGCAGAGAAAACCCACCTGATATGCGCTCCACACAATTGAATAGAGACGCCGTTGATTTTCTATGGGAATTGCAGAAATGACTTCTAAGCCTCAAAATAATGACTTTTTTTCCTAAGGTGGTAGGAATGAAACTCAGTGCGGGCTGGATGGGGTCCCCCCTGGGCACCGCAGACCTAAGCTTGTTTAACTCCTACCTCTTAAAGGGACCGAGAAAAAATGACCTTTTCTGCACTCCAATGTAAGTCAATGGGGCGATTTTTTGGCTATGTGCTAGAAATGAAATTCAGTGCGGATTGGATGACAGGCACCCTAGGCACCCAGGATCGGCTTTAGTTTCACGTGTATCTCTTAAGCCGGCAGAGAAAACCCACCTGATATGCGCTCCACACAATTGAATAGAGACGCCGTTGATTTTCTATGGGAATTGCAGAAATGACTTCTAAGCCTCAAAATAATGACTTTTTTTCCTAAGGTGGTAGGAATGAAACTCAGTGCGGGCTGGATGGGGTCCCCCCTGGGCACCGCAGACCTAAGCTTGTTTAACTCCTACCTCTTAAAGGGACCGAGAAAAAATGACCTTTTCTGCACTCCAATGTAAGTCAATGGGGCGATTTTTTGGCTATGTGCTAGAAATGAAATTCAGTGCGGATTGGATGACAGGCACCCTAGGCACCCAGGATCGGCTTTAGTTTCACGTGTATCTCTTAAGCCGGCAGAGAAAACCCACCTGATATGCGCTCCACACAATTGAATAGAGACGCCGTTGATTTTCTATGGGAATTGCAGAAATGACTTCTAAGCCTCAAAATAATGACTTTTTTTCCTAAGGTGGTAGGAATGAAACTCAGTGCGGGCTGGATGGGGTCCCCCCTGGGCACCGCAGACCTAAGCTTGTTTAACTCCTACCTCTTAAAGGGACCGAGAAAAAATGACCTTTTCTGCACTCCAATGTAAGTCAATGGGGCGATTTTTTGGCTATGTGCTAGAAATGAAATTCAGTGCGGATTGGATGACAGGCACCCTAGGCACCCAGGATCGGCTTTAGTTTCACGTGTATCTCTTAAGCCGGCAGAGAAAACCCACCTGATATGCGCTCCACACAATTGAATAGAGACGCCGTTGATTTTCTATGGGAATTGCAGAAATGACTTCTAAGCCTCAAAATAATGACTTTTTTTCCTAAGGTGGTAGGAATGAAACTCAGTGCGGGCTGGATGGGGTCCCCCCTGGGCACCGCAGACCTAAGCTTGTTTAACTCCTACCTCTTAAAGGGACCGAGAAAAAATGACCTTTTCTGCACTCCAATGTAAGTCAATGGGGCGATTTTTTGGCTATGTGCTAGAAATGAAATTCAGTGCGGATTGGATGACAGGCACCCTAGGCACCCAGGATCGGCTTTAGTTTCACGTGTATCTCTTAAGCCGGCAGAGAAAACCCACCTGATATGCGCTCCACACAATTGAATAGAGACGCCGTTGATTTTCTATGGGAATTGCAGAAATGACTTCTAAGCCTCAAAATAATGACTTTTTTTCCTAAGGTGGTAGGAATGAAACTCAGTGCGGGCTGGATGGGGTCCCCCCTGGGCACCGCAGACCTAAGCTTGTTTAACTCCTACCTCTTAAAGGGACCGAGAAAAAATGACCTTTTCTGCACTCCAATGTAAGTCAATGGGGCGATTTTTTGGCTATGTGCTAGAAATGAAATTCAGTGCGGATTGGATGACAGGCACCCTAGGCACCCAGGATCGGCTTTAGTTTCACGTGTATCTCTTAAGCCGGCAGAGAAAACCCACCTGATATGCGCTCCACACAATTGAATAGAGACGCCGTTGATTTTCTATGGGAATTGCAGAAATGACTTCTAAGCCTCAAAATAATGACTTTTTTTCCTAAGGTGGTAGGAATGAAACTCAGTGCGGGCTGGATGGGGTCCCCCCTGGGCACCGCAGACCTAAGCTTGTTTAACTCCTACCTCTTAAAGGGACCGAGAAAAAATGACCTTTTCTGCACTCCAATGTAAGTCAATGGGGCGATTTTTTGGCTATGTGCTAGAAATGAAATTCAGTGCGGATTGGATGACAGGCACCCTAGGCACCCAGGATCGGCTTTAGTTTCACGTGTATCTCTTAAGCCGGCAGAGAAAACCCACCTGATATGCGCTCCACACAATTGAATAGAGACGCCGTTGATTTTCTATGGGAATTGCAGAAATGACTTCTAAGCCTCAAAATAATGACTTTTTTTCCTAAGGTGGTAGGAATGAAACTCAGTGCGGGCTGGATGGGGTCCCCCCTGGGCACCGCAGACCTAAGCTTGTTTAACTCCTACCTCTTAAAGGGACCGAGAAAAAATGACCTTTTCTGCACTCCAATGTAAGTCAATGGGGCGATTTTTTGGCTATGTGCTAGAAATGAAATTCAGTGCGGATTGGATGACAGGCACCCTAGGCACCCAGGATCGGCTTTAGTTTCACGTGTATCTCTTAAGCCGGCAGAGAAAACCCACCTGATATGCGCTCCACACAATTGAATAGAGACGCCGTTGATTTTCTATGGGAATTGCAGAAATGACTTCTAAGCCTCAAAATAATGACTTTTTTTCCTAAGGTGGTAGGAATGAAACTCAGTGCGGGCTGGATGGGGTCCCCCCTGGGCACCGCAGACCTAAGCTTGTTTAACTCCTACCTCTTAAAGGGACCGAGAAAAAATGACCTTTTCTGCACTCCAATGTAAGTCAATGGGGCGATTTTTTGGCTATGTGCTAGAAATGAAATTCAGTGCGGATTGGATGACAGGCACCCTAGGCACCCAGGATCGGCTTTAGTTTCACGTGTATCTCTTAAGCCGGCAGAGAAAACCCACCTGATATGCGCTCCACACAATTGAATAGAGACGCCGTTGATTTTCTATGGGAATTGCAGAAATGACTTCTAAGCCTCAAAATAATGACTTTTTTTCCTAAGGTGGTAGGAATGAAACTCAGTGCGGGCTGGATGGGGTCCCCCCTGGGCACCGCAGACCTAAGCTTGTTTAACTCCTACCTCTTAAAGGGACCGAGAAAAAATGACCTTTTCTGCACTCCAATGTAAGTCAATGGGGCGATTTTTTGGCTATGTGCTAGAAATGAAATTCAGTGCGGATTGGATGACAGGCACCCTAGGCACCCAGGATCGGCTTTAGTTTCACGTGTATCTCTTAAGCCGGCAGAGAAAACCCACCTGATATGCGCTCCACACAATTGAATAGAGACGCCGTTGATTTTCTATGGGAATTGCAGAAATGACTTCTAAGCCTCAAAATAATGACTTTTTTTCCTAAGGTGGTAGGAATGAAACTCAGTGCGGGCTGGATGGGGTCCCCCCTGGGCACCGCAGACCTAAGCTTGTTTAACTCCTACCTCTTAAAGGGACCGAGAAAAAATGACCTTTTCTGCACTCCAATGTAAGTCAATGGGGCGATTTTTTGGCTATGTGCTAGAAATGAAATTCAGTGCGGATTGGATGACAGGCACCCTAGGCACCCAGGATCGGCTTTAGTTTCACGTGTATCTCTTAAGCCGGCAGAGAAAACCCACCTGATATGCGCTCCACACAATTGAATAGAGACGCCGTTGATTTTCTATGGGAATTGCAGAAATGACTTCTAAGCCTCAAAATAATGACTTTTTTTCCTAAGGTGGTAGGAATGAAACTCAGTGCGGGCTGGATGGGGTCCCCCCTGGGCACCGCAGACCTAAGCTTGTTTAACTCCTACCTCTTAAAGGGACCGAGAAAAAATGACCTTTTCTGCACTCCAATGTAAGTCAATGGGGCGATTTTTTGGCTATGTGCTAGAAATGAAATTCAGTGCGGATTGGATGACAGGCACCCTAGGCACCCAGGATCGGCTTTAGTTTCACGTGTATCTCTTAAGCCGGCAGAGAAAACCCACCTGATATGCGCTCCACACAATTGAATAGAGACGCCGTTGATTTTCTATGGGAATTGCAGAAATGACTTCTAAGCCTCAAAATAATGACTTTTTTTCCTAAGGTGGTAGGAATGAAACTCAGTGCGGGCTGGATGGGGTCCCCCCTGGGCACCGCAGACCTAAGCTTGTTTAACTCCTACCTCTTAAAGGGACCGAGAAAAAATGACCTTTTCTGCACTCCAATGTAAGTCAATGGGGCGATTTTTTGGCTATGTGCTAGAAATGAAATTCAGTGCGGATTGGATGACAGGCACCCTAGGCACCCAGGATCGGCTTTAGTTTCACGTGTATCTCTTAAGCCGGCAGAGAAAACCCACCTGATATGCGCTCCACACAATTGAATAGAGACGCCGTTGATTTTCTATGGGAATTGCAGAAATGACTTCTAAGCCTCAAAATAATGACTTTTTTTCCTAAGGTGGTAGGAATGAAACTCAGTGCGGGCTGGATGGGGTCCCCCCTGGGCACCGCAGACCTAAGCTTGTTTAACTCCTACCTCTTAAAGGGACCGAGAAAAAATGACCTTTTCTGCACTCCAATGTAAGTCAATGGGGCGATTTTTTGGCTATGTGCTAGAAATGAAATTCAGTGCGGATTGGATGACAGGCACCCTAGGCACCCAGGATCGGCTTTAGTTTCACGTGTATCTCTTAAGCCGGCAGAGAAAACCCACCTGATATGCGCTCCACACAATTGAATAGAGACGCCGTTGATTTTCTATGGGAATTGCAGAAATGACTTCTAAGCCTCAAAATAATGACTTTTTTTCCTAAGGTGGTAGGAATGAAACTCAGTGCGGGCTGGATGGGGTCCCCCCTGGGCACCGCAGACCTAAGCTTGTTTAACTCCTACCTCTTAAAGGGACCGAGAAAAAATGACCTTTTCTGCACTCCAATGTAAGTCAATGGGGCGATTTTTTGGCTATGTGCTAGAAATGAAATTCAGTGCGGATTGGATGACAGGCACCCTAGGCACCCAGGATCGGCTTTAGTTTCACGTGTATCTCTTAAGCCGGCAGAGAAAACCCACCTGATATGCGCTCCACACAATTGAATAGAGACGCCGTTGATTTTCTATGGGAATTGCAGAAATGACTTCTAAGCCTCAAAATAATGACTTTTTTTCCTAAGGTGGTAGGAATGAAACTCAGTGCGGGCTGGATGGGGTCCCCCCTGGGCACCGCAGACCTAAGCTTGTTTAACTCCTACCTCTTAAAGGGACCGAGAAAAAATGACCTTTTCTGCACTCCAATGTAAGTCAATGGGGCGATTTTTTGGCTATGTGCTAGAAATGAAATTCAGTGCGGATTGGATGACAGGCACCCTAGGCACCCAGGATCGGCTTTAGTTTCACGTGTATCTCTTAAGCCGGCAGAGAAAACCCACCTGATATGCGCTCCACACAATTGAATAGAGACGCCGTTGATTTTCTATGGGAATTGCAGAAATGACTTCTAAGCCTCAAAATAATGACTTTTTTTCCTAAGGTGGTAGGAATGAAACTCAGTGCGGGCTGGATGGGGTCCCCCCTGGGCACCGCAGACCTAAGCTTGTTTAACTCCTACCTCTTAAAGGGACCGAGAAAAAATGACCTTTTCTGCACTCCAATGTAAGTCAATGGGGCGATTTTTTGGCTATGTGCTAGAAATGAAATTCAGTGCGGATTGGATGACAGGCACCCTAGGCACCCAGGATCGGCTTTAGTTTCACGTGTATCTCTTAAGCCGGCAGAGAAAACCCACCTGATATGCGCTCCACACAATTGAATAGAGACGCCGTTGATTTTCTATGGGAATTGCAGAAATGACTTCTAAGCCTCAAAATAATGACTTTTTTTCCTAAGGTGGTAGGAATGAAACTCAGTGCGGGCTGGATGGGGTCCCCCCTGGGCACCGCAGACCTAAGCTTGTTTAACTCCTACCTCTTAAAGGGACCGAGAAAAAATGACCTTTTCTGCACTCCAATGTAAGTCAATGGGGCGATTTTTTGGCTATGTGCTAGAAATGAAATTCAGTGCGGATTGGATGACAGGCACCCTAGGCACCCAGGATCGGCTTTAGTTTCACGTGTATCTCTTAAGCCGGCAGAGAAAACCCACCTGATATGCGCTCCACACAATTGAATAGAGACGCCGTTGATTTTCTATGGGAATTGCAGAAATGACTTCTAAGCCTCAAAATAATGACTTTTTTTCCTAAGGTGGTAGGAATGAAACTCAGTGCGGGCTGGATGGGGTCCCCCCTGGGCACCGCAGACCTAAGCTTGTTTAACTCCTACCTCTTAAAGGGACCGAGAAAAAATGACCTTTTCTGCACTCCAATGTAAGTCAATGGGGCGATTTTTTGGCTATGTGCTAGAAATGAAATTCAGTGCGGATTGGATGACAGGCACCCTAGGCACCCAGGATCGGCTTTAGTTTCACGTGTATCTCTTAAGCCGGCAGAGAAAACCCACCTGATATGCGCTCCACACAATTGAATAGAGACGCCGTTGATTTTCTATGGGAATTGCAGAAATGACTTCTAAGCCTCAAAATAATGACTTTTTTTCCTAAGGTGGTAGGAATGAAACTCAGTGCGGGCTGGATGGGGTCCCCCCTGGGCACCGCAGACCTAAGCTTGTTTAACTCCTACCTCTTAAAGGGACCGAGAAAAAATGACCTTTTCTGCACTCCAATGTAAGTCAATGGGGCGATTTTTTGGCTATGTGCTAGAAATGAAATTCAGTGCGGATTGGATGACAGGCACCCTAGGCACCCAGGATCGGCTTTAGTTTCACGTGTATCTCTTAAGCCGGCAGAGAAAACCCACCTGATATGCGCTCCACACAATTGAATAGAGACGCCGTTGATTTTCTATGGGAATTGCAGAAATGACTTCTAAGCCTCAAAATAATGACTTTTTTTCCTAAGGTGGTAGGAATGAAACTCAGTGCGGGCTGGATGGGGTCCCCCCTGGGCACCGCAGACCTAAGCTTGTTTAACTCCTACCTCTTAAAGGGACCGAGAAAAAATGACCTTTTCTGCACTCCAATGTAAGTCAATGGGGCGATTTTTTGGCTATGTGCTAGAAATGAAATTCAGTGCGGATTGGATGACAGGCACCCTAGGCACCCAGGATCGGCTTTAGTTTCACGTGTATCTCTTAAGCCGGCAGAGAAAACCCACCTGATATGCGCTCCACACAATTGAATAGAGACGCCGTTGATTTTCTATGGGAATTGCAGAAATGACTTCTAAGCCTCAAAATAATGACTTTTTTTCCTAAGGTGGTAGGAATGAAACTCAGTGCGGGCTGGATGGGGTCCCCCCTGGGCACCGCAGACCTAAGCTTGTTTAACTCCTACCTCTTAAAGGGACCGAGAAAAAATGACCTTTTCTGCACTCCAATGTAAGTCAATGGGGCGATTTTTTGGCTATGTGCTAGAAATGAAATTCAGTGCGGATTGGATGACAGGCACCCTAGGCACCCAGGATCGGCTTTAGTTTCACGTGTATCTCTTAAGCCGGCAGAGAAAACCCACCTGATATGCGCTCCACACAATTGAATAGAGACGCCGTTGATTTTCTATGGGAATTGCAGAAATGACTTCTAAGCCTCAAAATAATGACTTTTTTTCCTAAGGTGGTAGGAATGAAACTCAGTGCGGGCTGGATGGGGTCCCCCCTGGGCACCGCAGACCTAAGCTTGTTTAACTCCTACCTCTTAAAGGGACCGAGAAAAAATGACCTTTTCTGCACTCCAATGTAAGTCAATGGGGCGATTTTTTGGCTATGTGCTAGAAATGAAATTCAGTGCGGATTGGATGACAGGCACCCTAGGCACCCAGGATCGGCTTTAGTTTCACGTGTATCTCTTAAGCCGGCAGAGAAAACCCACCTGATATGCGCTCCACACAATTGAATAGAGACGCCGTTGATTTTCTATGGGAATTGCAGAAATGACTTCTAAGCCTCAAAATAATGACTTTTTTTCCTAAGGTGGTAGGAATGAAACTCAGTGCGGGCTGGATGGGGTCCCCCCTGGGCACCGCAGACCTAAGCTTGTTTAACTCCTACCTCTTAAAGGGACCGAGAAAAAATGACCTTTTCTGCACTCCAATGTAAGTCAATGGGGCGATTTTTTGGCTATGTGCTAGAAATGAAATTCAGTGCGGATTGGATGACAGGCACCCTAGGCACCCAGGATCGGCTTTAGTTTCACGTGTATCTCTTAAGCCGGCAGAGAAAACCCACCTGATATGCGCTCCACACAATTGAATAGAGACGCCGTTGATTTTCTATGGGAATTGCAGAAATGACTTCTAAGCCTCAAAATAATGACTTTTTTTCCTAAGGTGGTAGGAATGAAACTCAGTGCGGGCTGGATGGGGTCCCCCCTGGGCACCGCAGACCTAAGCTTGTTTAACTCCTACCTCTTAAAGGGACCGAGAAAAAATGACCTTTTCTGCACTCCAATGTAAGTCAATGGGGCGATTTTTTGGCTATGTGCTAGAAATGAAATTCAGTGCGGATTGGATGACAGGCACCCTAGGCACCCAGGATCGGCTTTAGTTTCACGTGTATCTCTTAAGCCGGCAGAGAAAACCCACCTGATATGCGCTCCACACAATTGAATAGAGACGCCGTTGATTTTCTATGGGAATTGCAGAAATGACTTCTAAGCCTCAAAATAATGACTTTTTTTCCTAAGGTGGTAGGAATGAAACTCAGTGCGGGCTGGATGGGGTCCCCCCTGGGCACCGCAGACCTAAGCTTGTTTAACTCCTACCTCTTAAAGGGACCGAGAAAAAATGACCTTTTCTGCACTCCAATGTAAGTCAATGGGGCGATTTTTTGGCTATGTGCTAGAAATGAAATTCAGTGCGGATTGGATGACAGGCACCCTAGGCACCCAGGATCGGCTTTAGTTTCACGTGTATCTCTTAAGCCGGCAGAGAAAACCCACCTGATATGCGCTCCACACAATTGAATAGAGACGCCGTTGATTTTCTATGGGAATTGCAGAAATGACTTCTAAGCCTCAAAATAATGACTTTTTTTCCTAAGGTGGTAGGAATGAAACTCAGTGCGGGCTGGATGGGGTCCCCCCTGGGCACCGCAGACCTAAGCTTGTTTAACTCCTACCTCTTAAAGGGACCGAGAAAAAATGACCTTTTCTGCACTCCAATGTAAGTCAATGGGGCGATTTTTTGGCTATGTGCTAGAAATGAAATTCAGTGCGGATTGGATGACAGGCACCCTAGGCACCCAGGATCGGCTTTAGTTTCACGTGTATCTCTTAAGCCGGCAGAGAAAACCCACCTGATATGCGCTCCACACAATTGAATAGAGACGCCGTTGATTTTCTATGGGAATTGCAGAAATGACTTCTAAGCCTCAAAATAATGACTTTTTTTCCTAAGGTGGTAGGAATGAAACTCAGTGCGGGCTGGATGGGGTCCCCCCTGGGCACCGCAGACCTAAGCTTGTTTAACTCCTACCTCTTAAAGGGACCGAGAAAAAATGACCTTTTCTGCACTCCAATGTAAGTCAATGGGGCGATTTTTTGGCTATGTGCTAGAAATGAAATTCAGTGCGGATTGGATGACAGGCACCCTAGGCACCCAGGATCGGCTTTAGTTTCACGTGTATCTCTTAAGCCGGCAGAGAAAACCCACCTGATATGCGCTCCACACAATTGAATAGAGACGCCGTTGATTTTCTATGGGAATTGCAGAAATGACTTCTAAGCCTCAAAATAATGACTTTTTTTCCTAAGGTGGTAGGAATGAAACTCAGTGCGGGCTGGATGGGGTCCCCCCTGGGCACCGCAGACCTAAGCTTGTTTAACTCCTACCTCTTAAAGGGACCGAGAAAAAATGACCTTTTCTGCACTCCAATGTAAGTCAATGGGGCGATTTTTTGGCTATGTGCTAGAAATGAAATTCAGTGCGGATTGGATGACAGGCACCCTAGGCACCCAGGATCGGCTTTAGTTTCACGTGTATCTCTTAAGCCGGCAGAGAAAACCCACCTGATATGCGCTCCACACAATTGAATAGAGACGCCGTTGATTTTCTATGGGAATTGCAGAAATGACTTCTAAGCCTCAAAATAATGACTTTTTTTCCTAAGGTGGTAGGAATGAAACTCAGTGCGGGCTGGATGGGGTCCCCCCTGGGCACCGCAGACCTAAGCTTGTTTAACTCCTACCTCTTAAAGGGACCGAGAAAAAATGACCTTTTCTGCACTCCAATGTAAGTCAATGGGGCGATTTTTTGGCTATGTGCTAGAAATGAAATTCAGTGCGGATTGGATGACAGGCACCCTAGGCACCCAGGATCGGCTTTAGTTTCACGTGTATCTCTTAAGCCGGCAGAGAAAACCCACCTGATATGCGCTCCACACAATTGAATAGAGACGCCGTTGATTTTCTATGGGAATTGCAGAAATGACTTCTAAGCCTCAAAATAATGACTTTTTTTCCTAAGGTGGTAGGAATGAAACTCAGTGCGGGCTGGATGGGGTCCCCCCTGGGCACCGCAGACCTAAGCTTGTTTAACTCCTACCTCTTAAAGGGACCGAGAAAAAATGACCTTTTCTGCACTCCAATGTAAGTCAATGGGGCGATTTTTTGGCTATGTGCTAGAAATGAAATTCAGTGCGGATTGGATGACAGGCACCCTAGGCACCCAGGATCGGCTTTAGTTTCACGTGTATCTCTTAAGCCGGCAGAGAAAACCCACCTGATATGCGCTCCACACAATTGAATAGAGACGCCGTTGATTTTCTATGGGAATTGCAGAAATGACTTCTAAGCCTCAAAATAATGACTTTTTTTCCTAAGGTGGTAGGAATGAAACTCAGTGCGGGCTGGATGGGGTCCCCCCTGGGCACCGCAGACCTAAGCTTGTTTAACTCCTACCTCTTAAAGGGACCGAGAAAAAATGACCTTTTCTGCACTCCAATGTAAGTCAATGGGGCGATTTTTTGGCTATGTGCTAGAAATGAAATTCAGTGCGGATTGGATGACAGGCACCCTAGGCACCCAGGATCGGCTTTAGTTTCACGTGTATCTCTTAAGCCGGCAGAGAAAACCCACCTGATATGCGCTCCACACAATTGAATAGAGACGCCGTTGATTTTCTATGGGAATTGCAGAAATGACTTCTAAGCCTCAAAATAATGACTTTTTTTCCTAAGGTGGTAGGAATGAAACTCAGTGCGGGCTGGATGGGGTCCCCCCTGGGCACCGCAGACCTAAGCTTGTTTAACTCCTACCTCTTAAAGGGACCGAGAAAAAATGACCTTTTCTGCACTCCAATGTAAGTCAATGGGGCGATTTTTTGGCTATGTGCTAGAAATGAAATTCAGTGCGGATTGGATGACAGGCACCCTAGGCACCCAGGATCGGCTTTAGTTTCACGTGTATCTCTTAAGCCGGCAGAGAAAACCCACCTGATATGCGCTCCACACAATTGAATAGAGACGCCGTTGATTTTCTATGGGAATTGCAGAAATGACTTCTAAGCCTCAAAATAATGACTTTTTTTCCTAAGGTGGTAGGAATGAAACTCAGTGCGGGCTGGATGGGGTCCCCCCTGGGCACCGCAGACCTAAGCTTGTTTAACTCCTACCTCTTAAAGGGACCGAGAAAAAATGACCTTTTCTGCACTCCAATGTAAGTCAATGGGGCGATTTTTTGGCTATGTGCTAGAAATGAAATTCAGTGCGGATTGGATGACAGGCACCCTAGGCACCCAGGATCGGCTTTAGTTTCACGTGTATCTCTTAAGCCGGCAGAGAAAACCCACCTGATATGCGCTCCACACAATTGAATAGAGACGCCGTTGATTTTCTATGGGAATTGCAGAAATGACTTCTAAGCCTCAAAATAATGACTTTTTTTCCTAAGGTGGTAGGAATGAAACTCAGTGCGGGCTGGATGGGGTCCCCCCTGGGCACCGCAGACCTAAGCTTGTTTAACTCCTACCTCTTAAAGGGACCGAGAAAAAATGACCTTTTCTGCACTCCAATGTAAGTCAATGGGGCGATTTTTTGGCTATGTGCTAGAAATGAAATTCAGTGCGGATTGGATGACAGGCACCCTAGGCACCCAGGATCGGCTTTAGTTTCACGTGTATCTCTTAAGCCGGCAGAGAAAACCCACCTGATATGCGCTCCACACAATTGAATAGAGACGCCGTTGATTTTCTATGGGAATTGCAGAAATGACTTCTAAGCCTCAAAATAATGACTTTTTTTCCTAAGGTGGTAGGAATGAAACTCAGTGCGGGCTGGATGGGGTCCCCCCTGGGCACCGCAGACCTAAGCTTGTTTAACTCCTACCTCTTAAAGGGACCGAGAAAAAATGACCTTTTCTGCACTCCAATGTAAGTCAATGGGGCGATTTTTTGGCTATGTGCTAGAAATGAAATTCAGTGCGGATTGGATGACAGGCACCCTAGGCACCCAGGATCGGCTTTAGTTTCACGTGTATCTCTTAAGCCGGCAGAGAAAACCCACCTGATATGCGCTCCACACAATTGAATAGAGACGCCGTTGATTTTCTATGGGAATTGCAGAAATGACTTCTAAGCCTCAAAATAATGACTTTTTTTCCTAAGGTGGTAGGAATGAAACTCAGTGCGGGCTGGATGGGGTCCCCCCTGGGCACCGCAGACCTAAGCTTGTTTAACTCCTACCTCTTAAAGGGACCGAGAAAAAATGACCTTTTCTGCACTCCAATGTAAGTCAATGGGGCGATTTTTTGGCTATGTGCTAGAAATGAAATTCAGTGCGGATTGGATGACAGGCACCCTAGGCACCCAGGATCGGCTTTAGTTTCACGTGTATCTCTTAAGCCGGCAGAGAAAACCCACCTGATATGCGCTCCACACAATTGAATAGAGACGCCGTTGATTTTCTATGGGAATTGCAGAAATGACTTCTAAGCCTCAAAATAATGACTTTTTTTCCTAAGGTGGTAGGAATGAAACTCAGTGCGGGCTGGATGGGGTCCCCCCTGGGCACCGCAGACCTAAGCTTGTTTAACTCCTACCTCTTAAAGGGACCGAGAAAAAATGACCTTTTCTGCACTCCAATGTAAGTCAATGGGGCGATTTTTTGGCTATGTGCTAGAAATGAAATTCAGTGCGGATTGGATGACAGGCACCCTAGGCACCCAGGATCGGCTTTAGTTTCACGTGTATCTCTTAAGCCGGCAGAGAAAACCCACCTGATATGCGCTCCACACAATTGAATAGAGACGCCGTTGATTTTCTATGGGAATTGCAGAAATGACTTCTAAGCCTCAAAATAATGACTTTTTTTCCTAAGGTGGTAGGAATGAAACTCAGTGCGGGCTGGATGGGGTCCCCCCTGGGCACCGCAGACCTAAGCTTGTTTAACTCCTACCTCTTAAAGGGACCGAGAAAAAATGACCTTTTCTGCACTCCAATGTAAGTCAATGGGGCGATTTTTTGGCTATGTGCTAGAAATGAAATTCAGTGCGGATTGGATGACAGGCACCCTAGGCACCCAGGATCGGCTTTAGTTTCACGTGTATCTCTTAAGCCGGCAGAGAAAACCCACCTGATATGCGCTCCACACAATTGAATAGAGACGCCGTTGATTTTCTATGGGAATTGCAGAAATGACTTCTAAGCCTCAAAATAATGACTTTTTTTCCTAAGGTGGTAGGAATGAAACTCAGTGCGGGCTGGATGGGGTCCCCCCTGGGCACCGCAGACCTAAGCTTGTTTAACTCCTACCTCTTAAAGGGACCGAGAAAAAATGACCTTTTCTGCACTCCAATGTAAGTCAATGGGGCGATTTTTTGGCTATGTGCTAGAAATGAAATTCAGTGCGGATTGGATGACAGGCACCCTAGGCACCCAGGATCGGCTTTAGTTTCACGTGTATCTCTTAAGCCGGCAGAGAAAACCCACCTGATATGCGCTCCACACAATTGAATAGAGACGCCGTTGATTTTCTATGGGAATTGCAGAAATGACTTCTAAGCCTCAAAATAATGACTTTTTTTCCTAAGGTGGTAGGAATGAAACTCAGTGCGGGCTGGATGGGGTCCCCCCTGGGCACCGCAGACCTAAGCTTGTTTAACTCCTACCTCTTAAAGGGACCGAGAAAAAATGACCTTTTCTGCACTCCAATGTAAGTCAATGGGGCGATTTTTTGGCTATGTGCTAGAAATGAAATTCAGTGCGGATTGGATGACAGGCACCCTAGGCACCCAGGATCGGCTTTAGTTTCACGTGTATCTCTTAAGCCGGCAGAGAAAACCCACCTGATATGCGCTCCACACAATTGAATAGAGACGCCGTTGATTTTCTATGGGAATTGCAGAAATGACTTCTAAGCCTCAAAATAATGACTTTTTTTCCTAAGGTGGTAGGAATGAAACTCAGTGCGGGCTGGATGGGGTCCCCCCTGGGCACCGCAGACCTAAGCTTGTTTAACTCCTACCTCTTAAAGGGACCGAGAAAAAATGACCTTTTCTGCACTCCAATGTAAGTCAATGGGGCGATTTTTTGGCTATGTGCTAGAAATGAAATTCAGTGCGGATTGGATGACAGGCACCCTAGGCACCCAGGATCGGCTTTAGTTTCACGTGTATCTCTTAAGCCGGCAGAGAAAACCCACCTGATATGCGCTCCACACAATTGAATAGAGACGCCGTTGATTTTCTATGGGAATTGCAGAAATGACTTCTAAGCCTCAAAATAATGACTTTTTTTCCTAAGGTGGTAGGAATGAAACTCAGTGCGGGCTGGATGGGGTCCCCCCTGGGCACCGCAGACCTAAGCTTGTTTAACTCCTACCTCTTAAAGGGACCGAGAAAAAATGACCTTTTCTGCACTCCAATGTAAGTCAATGGGGCGATTTTTTGGCTATGTGCTAGAAATGAAATTCAGTGCGGATTGGATGACAGGCACCCTAGGCACCCAGGATCGGCTTTAGTTTCACGTGTATCTCTTAAGCCGGCAGAGAAAACCCACCTGATATGCGCTCCACACAATTGAATAGAGACGCCGTTGATTTTCTATGGGAATTGCAGAAATGACTTCTAAGCCTCAAAATAATGACTTTTTTTCCTAAGGTGGTAGGAATGAAACTCAGTGCGGGCTGGATGGGGTCCCCCCTGGGCACCGCAGACCTAAGCTTGTTTAACTCCTACCTCTTAAAGGGACCGAGAAAAAATGACCTTTTCTGCACTCCAATGTAAGTCAATGGGGCGATTTTTTGGCTATGTGCTAGAAATGAAATTCAGTGCGGATTGGATGACAGGCACCCTAGGCACCCAGGATCGGCTTTAGTTTCACGTGTATCTCTTAAGCCGGCAGAGAAAACCCACCTGATATGCGCTCCACACAATTGAATAGAGACGCCGTTGATTTTCTATGGGAATTGCAGAAATGACTTCTAAGCCTCAAAATAATGACTTTTTTTCCTAAGGTGGTAGGAATGAAACTCAGTGCGGGCTGGATGGGGTCCCCCCTGGGCACCGCAGACCTAAGCTTGTTTAACTCCTACCTCTTAAAGGGACCGAGAAAAAATGACCTTTTCTGCACTCCAATGTAAGTCAATGGGGCGATTTTTTGGCTATGTGCTAGAAATGAAATTCAGTGCGGATTGGATGACAGGCACCCTAGGCACCCAGGATCGGCTTTAGTTTCACGTGTATCTCTTAAGCCGGCAGAGAAAACCCACCTGATATGCGCTCCACACAATTGAATAGAGACGCCGTTGATTTTCTATGGGAATTGCAGAAATGACTTCTAAGCCTCAAAATAATGACTTTTTTTCCTAAGGTGGTAGGAATGAAACTCAGTGCGGGCTGGATGGGGTCCCCCCTGGGCACCGCAGACCTAAGCTTGTTTAACTCCTACCTCTTAAAGGGACCGAGAAAAAATGACCTTTTCTGCACTCCAATGTAAGTCAATGGGGCGATTTTTTGGCTATGTGCTAGAAATGAAATTCAGTGCGGATTGGATGACAGGCACCCTAGGCACCCAGGATCGGCTTTAGTTTCACGTGTATCTCTTAAGCCGGCAGAGAAAACCCACCTGATATGCGCTCCACACAATTGAATAGAGACGCCGTTGATTTTCTATGGGAATTGCAGAAATGACTTCTAAGCCTCAAAATAATGACTTTTTTTCCTAAGGTGGTAGGAATGAAACTCAGTGCGGGCTGGATGGGGTCCCCCCTGGGCACCGCAGACCTAAGCTTGTTTAACTCCTACCTCTTAAAGGGACCGAGAAAAAATGACCTTTTCTGCACTCCAATGTAAGTCAATGGGGCGATTTTTTGGCTATGTGCTAGAAATGAAATTCAGTGCGGATTGGATGACAGGCACCCTAGGCACCCAGGATCGGCTTTAGTTTCACGTGTATCTCTTAAGCCGGCAGAGAAAACCCACCTGATATGCGCTCCACACAATTGAATAGAGACGCCGTTGATTTTCTATGGGAATTGCAGAAATGACTTCTAAGCCTCAAAATAATGACTTTTTTTCCTAAGGTGGTAGGAATGAAACTCAGTGCGGGCTGGATGGGGTCCCCCCTGGGCACCGCAGACCTAAGCTTGTTTAACTCCTACCTCTTAAAGGGACCGAGAAAAAATGACCTTTTCTGCACTCCAATGTAAGTCAATGGGGCGATTTTTTGGCTATGTGCTAGAAATGAAATTCAGTGCGGATTGGATGACAGGCACCCTAGGCACCCAGGATCGGCTTTAGTTTCACGTGTATCTCTTAAGCCGGCAGAGAAAACCCACCTGATATGCGCTCCACACAATTGAATAGAGACGCCGTTGATTTTCTATGGGAATTGCAGAAATGACTTCTAAGCCTCAAAATAATGACTTTTTTTCCTAAGGTGGTAGGAATGAAACTCAGTGCGGGCTGGATGGGGTCCCCCCTGGGCACCGCAGACCTAAGCTTGTTTAACTCCTACCTCTTAAAGGGACCGAGAAAAAATGACCTTTTCTGCACTCCAATGTAAGTCAATGGGGCGATTTTTTGGCTATGTGCTAGAAATGAAATTCAGTGCGGATTGGATGACAGGCACCCTAGGCACCCAGGATCGGCTTTAGTTTCACGTGTATCTCTTAAGCCGGCAGAGAAAACCCACCTGATATGCGCTCCACACAATTGAATAGAGACGCCGTTGATTTTCTATGGGAATTGCAGAAATGACTTCTAAGCCTCAAAATAATGACTTTTTTTCCTAAGGTGGTAGGAATGAAACTCAGTGTGGGCTGGATGGGGTCCCCCCTGGGCACCGCAGACCTAAGCTTGTTTAACTCCTACCTCTTAAAGGGACCGAGAAAAAATGACCTTTTCTGCACTCCAATGTAAGTCAATGGGGCGATTTTTTGGCTATGTGCTAGAAATGAAATTCAGTGCGGATTGGATGACAGGCACCCTAGGCACCCAGGATCGGCTTTAGTTTCACGTGTATCTCTTAAGCCGGCAGAGAAAACCCACCTGATATGCGCTCCACACAATTGAATTAGAGACGCCGTTGATTTTCTATGGGAATTGCAGAAATGACTTCTAAGCCTCAAAATATGACTTTTTTTCCTAAGGTGGTAGGAATGAAACTCAGTGTGGGCTGGATGGGGTCCCCCCTGGGCACCGCAGACCTAAGCTTGTTTAACTCCTACCTCTTAAGGGACCGAGAAAAAATGACCTTTTCTGCACTCCAATGTAAGTCAATGGGGCGATTTTTTGGCTATGTGCTAGAAATGAAATTCAGTGGCGGATTGGATGACAGGCACCCTAGGCACCCAGGATCGGCATTAGTTTCACGTGTATCTCTTAAGAGCCGGCAGAGAAAACCCACCTGATATGCGCTCCACACAATTGAATTAGAGACGCCGTTGATTTTCTATGGGAATTGCAGAAATGACTTCTAAGCCTCAAATAATGACTTTTTTTCCTAAGGTGGTAGGAATGAAACTCAGTGCGGGCTGGATGGGGTCCCCCCTGGGCACCGCAGACCTAAGCTTGTTTAACTCCTACCTCTTAAACGGACCGAGAAAAAATGACCTTTTCTGCACTCCAATGTAAGTCAATGGGGCGATTTTTTGGCTATGTGCTAGAAATGAAATTCAGTGCGGATTGGATGACAGGCACCCTAGGCACCCAGGATCGCTTTAGTTTCACGTGTATCTCTTAA
Organism: Dendropsophus ebraccatus; assembly: GCF_027789765.1. Classification (NCBI taxonomy): domain Eukaryota; kingdom Metazoa; phylum Chordata; class Amphibia; order Anura; family Hylidae; genus Dendropsophus; species Dendropsophus ebraccatus. The sequence goes on along the minus strand of NW_027210128.1, from coordinate 71,329 downwards.
GCCGGCAGAGAAAACCCACCTGATATGCGCTCCACACAATTGAATTAGAGACGCCGTTGATTTTCTATGGGAATTGCAGAAATGACTTCTAAGCCTCAAAATAATGACTTTTTTTCCTAAGGTGGTAGGAATGAAAATCAGTGCGGGCTGGATGGGGTCCCCCCTGGGCACCGCAGACCTAAGCTTGTTTAACTCCTACCTCTTAAAGGGACCGAGAAAAAATGACCTTTTCTGCACTCCAATGTAAGTCAATGGGGCGATTTTTTGGCTATGTGCTAGAAATGAAATTCAGTGCGGATTGGATGACAGGCACCCTAGGCACCCAGGATCGGCTTTAGTTTCATGTGTATCTCTTAAGCCGGCAGAGAAAACCCACCTGATATGCGCTCCACACAATTGAATAGAGACGCCGTTGATTTTCTATGGGAATTGCAGAAATGACTTCTAAGCCTCAAAATAATGACTTTTTTTCCTAAGGTGGTAGGAATTGAAACTCAGTGCGGGCTGGATGGGGTCCCCCCTGGGCACCGCAGCTCTAAGCTTGTTTAACTCCTACCTCTTAAAGGGACCTAGAAAAAATGACCTTTTCTGCACTCCAATGTAAGTCAATGGGGCGATTTTTTGGCTATGTGCTAGAAATGAAATTCAGTGCGGATTGGATGACAGGCACCCTAGGCACCCAGGATCGGCTTTAGTTTCACGTGTATCTCTTAAGGCGGCAGAGAAAATCCACCTGATATGCGCTCCACACAATTGAATAGAGACGCCATTGATTTTCTATGGGAATTGCAGAAATGACTTCTAAGCCTCAAAATAATGACTTTTTTTCCTAAGGTGGTAGGAATGAAACTCAGTGTGGGCTGGATGGGGTCCCCCCTGGGCACCGCAGACCTAAGCTTGTTTAACTCCTACCTCTTAAAGGGACCAAGAAAAAATGACCTTTTCTGCACTCCAATGTAAGTCAATGGGGCGATTTTTTGGCTATGTGCTAGAAATGAAATTCAGTGCGGATTGGATGACAGGCACCCTAGGCACCCAGGATCGGCTTTAGTTTCACGTGTATCTCTTAAGCCGGCAGAGAAAACCCACCTGATATGCGCTCCACACAATTGAATTAGAGACGCCGTTGATTTTCTATGGGAATTGCAGAAATGACTTCTAAGCCTCAAAATAATGACTTTTTTTCCTAAGGTGGTAGGAATGAAACTCAGTGCGGGCTGGATGGGGTCCCCCCTGGGCACCGCAGACCTAAGCTTGTTTAACTCCTACCTCTTAAAGGGACCGAGAAAAAATGACCTTTTCTGCACTCCAATGTAAGTCAATGGGGCGATTTTTTGGCTATGTGCTAGAAATGAAATTCAGTGCGGATTGGATGACAGGCACCCTAGGCACCCAGGATCGGCTTTAGTTTCACGTGTATCTCTTAAGCCGGCAGAGAAAACCCACCTGTTCCTGGGTCCTACGGCAGCACATATGGGTTAAGTCTAAGTCCCCTAGAACAAGGCAGAAGAGAATGCAAAGCAGTAGCCAATCAAAATTTGGCCACACCATATATAAGGCAGGAAGGACCACCCAGAGCCAGAGTTTTTTTCTTCTGCACGGGTAAGAAGAGTTTATGTGTGTGTTCCGTGCACCTTTATTATAGTGTATTTTCTTTGTTTTTCAGCATGCCCTTTCAGTGTTGGGGGCGCAACTTCCACTACAACATAGGTAAAAAAATCACAGTGTTGTGTTTTTCTATGTTTGAGTGATGTACGAGGAGAGGTTGGGTCAGGAATTAGGCTGAGCGGTGTCGCATGTCTCCTGAAACCCTGAGAGTTCGCTTCGGGTATCCCACATTGGAAATCCCGTTCTCCCTCTGTACGTAATTAGTACGGTAAGAAGCAAGCTCCACTGCGTATCACAGGAAAAAGAGGTAAGTGTGGATTTTGTTCTATATATTGTTGTTTACTCCCATTTGAGCATAGCGGCAGCGCGTATGGTGAGTAGTACACTGCTATCCCCTCCCAGGGGGCGTGTGGTTACGGCGGGCGCGCGCTGTCAGTACATGCTCGATTCAAATTCAAACTTGGCGCCTACATGGGAAAGCGCGCGCTCTACCGCGGTGTCAATCTGTTCCTCTCCGCCTACTAATCCAAGGCTTTGGATAGCGGAGGTGGAGCGGAGGTGTGTCGGAGGCGTTTCTCAGCTGAGAAAAACCCTCCTAGTGCAAGAGATTCTCTACACGGCACTTCTACCAGGGCAGCCGCGAACCAGTGACACTTACGTGAGTACTACTCATATATCTCTGCTAACATATTGTCTATGATATGGGGGCTAGTGTATCTTTTTTGCTACATTTTTAGATCCACCATGGATCCTACGGCAAAAAAGAACACTGGAAAATCTAAACATAGATTGTGTGATTCTTGCCAGCAGCCTCTTCCGGAGCAACAAGAATCTGATACCTGCACCTTGTGTACCTCTGCTAGGCCTGCTACAGAAAAATCTTTAGCAGAATCCATTCGGGATATAATTAGAGATGAACTTTCTAATATGTTGGGTGATGGAGGTCCTGGGGCAAAACGCAGGAGAATTTCAAAAGCCAATAACTCTCCTGCTCATTCCTCTATGGAGGATAATGCCTCTTCTGACTCTGACGATGACAGGGCAAAAGACTTTTTTCTGTTTCACAAGGACGAGGTTTCTAGGCTCGTAAAAGCAGTCAAAGGAACCATCGAATCAGAAAAATCAGTAAAAGATAAGGCACCCAGGGATGCATTATACTATTTTCCTGCTAATGATGATAAATCCTTTCCTTCCCATCCTTTGCTAATGTCATGGATGCAGAAAGATTGGGGTAAACCGGATAAGCGCCTGGATGTCAGCTCAAGATTTAAATCTGTATACCGGTTACAGGAGGCTCATACCTCCTCGTGGGAAGCCCCTCCAAAACTGGACCTAGCTGTTGCAAAATTATCCAGAAAATCGATTTTTCCACAGGAAGAAGCTTCATTACTGAAGGATCCTCTGGACAGAAAAGCAGATGCGCTCGCAAAGAAAACCTACTCAGCCGCTGCAGCTCTGTCTAAGGTCGCCTTAGCCACGGCTCCCGTTGCTCGCGCATTGAGGGTATGGTTGAGTGACATTACCAAAGATCTTTCCTCGCAGGTGCCGCGAGAAGAGATATTGGAGAAGCTACCTACTATGAAGGCGGCCGCTGAATTTTTATGTGACGCTCCAGTGGATTCTCTGGCTTTGGCTTCAAAAGTCTTAGCAGCCTCCAATTCCACCAGGAGATGTCTCTGGTTGAAACAGTGGCCAGGGGATATGTCATCGAAGCAGCACTTCTGCTCACTACCCTTTCAACCTGAGTCTCTTTTTGGCCCTCAGCTCAAGGATATCCTAAAGGATTTGCATGAGGAAAAGGGAACTACGTTCCCCATGCCCAAAAAGACAACCTTCAAGCCGAGACAAAACAAATCTCCTCCTAAGGGGCGTAGAGATTTCAGAACCAACAGGTTTAAAAATTTCAGGCCGAGACAGTCGGGAGCAGCGTCATCTAGCACCAAAAAAGCCCCCGCTAAGAAGGACCCCCAATTATGACGCCATTTTACAAGGCTCAGGCGTAGGCGGGAGGCTCGGGCTATTTTTACCTGCCTGGACAAGCTCCACCACAGACAAGTGGGTACTGGACCTTATCGAGAAGGGCTATTTTTTGGAGCTAAGATCGATCCCTCCGGATCATTTTTTCATCAACAAAGCCCCAGACCCTCACGTACTACCCTTGGTCAGGGAATTCATCTACAAAAATGCATTGGAACCGGTTCCTGCCTCACAGAGGGGAATAGGCTTCTACTCGAAAATATTCACGGTGCCCAAGCCCGAGGGAAAGTTCAGGTTGGTGGTAGATCTCTCTCACCTGAACAAATTTATGAAAAAAATTCAGTTCAAGATGGACAATATCAGATCGGTGATACCTCTACTGGACAGAGGGGATTTTCTGGCATCACTGGACCTTACCGATGCGTATCTGCATGTACCTATAGCACCGGCTCATCGGAGATATCTGAGGGTGGCTCTGTTATGGGAGGAAAGGATTCATCATCTGCAATTTCGCTGTCTCCCGTTTGGTCTGTCTTCAGCCCCCAGAGTCTTCACGAAGATTTGCGTGGTCCTCTCAGCGATCTTAAGGATCAGGGGGATACGAATTGTGCCCTACCTGGACGATTGGCTGCTCATCTCCAACTCAGCGGTCCAGCTATCCCGCCAGGTAGTGGAATCAATACATCTTCTGGAGCAGCACGGCTTCCTGATAAACTTCAAGAAATCGCAGCTGATTCCATCACAGTGTCTAACCTTTTTGGGGTTCAGGATAGACACTCAACAGATGATGCTGTACCTTTCAGAAGACCGAGTCCAGAGATTAAAGAAGCAAGTCTCTCTCCTACTAAGGAATACGACATGTACCATAAGAACAGCTATGAGGGTCCTGGGCACGATGTCATCCACATTGGATGCAGTCCCTTGGGCAAAAGCCCACATTCGACAACTGCAAATGGAGGTGCTGACGGTATGGAACAGGGACCATCGCGGCTTAGAGAACATCATGACGATATCCAGGGCAACTCGGCAAGATCTCCGTTGGTGGCTCAAACCACTCCATGTGTCTCGGGGTATGTCATTGACTCCCCAGGAGAAGGTTGTATTGACCACCGATGCCTCTCAGTTCGGATGGGGAGCGCACGTGGAAAACACATGGGTTCAGAGAAAATGGTCAGCCAGGGAAAGATCCATGTCTTCAAACAGACGAGAGCTGAGGGCAATCAAATTAGCTCTTTTTCATTTCCAGCCTCTATTGAAGAATCAGAATGTATTGATACAGTCAGACAACCTGGCGGCAGTTTTCTACCTCATCAAGCAAGGAGGCACGAGATGCCCATCGCTTATGGAGGAGAGTCAGGCGATTTTCCGATGGGCAGAACGAAACGTTGCCCATATTTCAGCAATCCATCTCAAGGGCACCCTGAATCAGACTGCGGACTTCCTCAGCAGGCATACACTGCATCCAGGCGAATGGTCACTCTCAACAGAAGTCTTTCATCAAGTGATTCGGAAATTTGGAGTCCCGGACCTAGACGCCTTTGCGTCTCGGCAAAACGCCAAACTCCCCAGATACTGTGCAAGAGATCCATCTCAACACCCAACCTTTGTAGATGGCCTATCGACTCCATGGAAAGGGAATTTCGTTTATGCCTTCCCTCCTCTGGCCCTGATTCCGAAGGTTCTGTCCAAGGTGAAGGCGGAACGGGCGAAATGCATACTCATCCTCCCGTATTGGCCGCGCAGACCATGGTTTTCTCTGGCGAAGATTCTGGCGGAGGACAGGATATGGGTCCTTCCACAAGTCCCAGATCTAGTATCCCAGAAGGGTTTTCTTCACCCAAACCTGGACCGTCTCAAACTGACAGCCTGGCGGATGAATTAATTGCCTTGGATTGTGAAGGTTTTCCAGAAGATGTCCAGAACACCTTAGTAAATGCTCGTAGGAGAAGTACGAGGTTGAAATACGCTGGGGTCTGGAAGACATTCAAAGCATCCTATCCAGATGGCTCTAGAGCAAATGTGTTAAGTTTTCTCCAAAAAGGACTGAATCAAGGACTAAAGTTTAATACTATCCGAGTGCAGTTTGCGGCTATAAATTCCTTCATGGCCGGTAAATATTCAGGCGATCCCTTAATTGCCAGGTTTCTCAAGGGAGCGAGAAATTTGAGACCACCAATAAGTACACCTGCTCCAGCGTGGGATCTACATCTAGTGTTGGAAGCTCTCAAACAGGCGCCCTTTGAGCCCATAACTGCAATAGATTTGCATCACCTCTCATGGAAAACGGCTTTCTTAGTGGCCATAGCATCGGCACGAAGAATTAGTGAGTTACAGGCTCTCTCATTTAAGGAACCCTATTTGAGAGACCTGGGAGATTCTTTATTCTTACGGACAATACCAAGTTTTCTGCCAAAAACAACCACTCAGTCGGCATTGAATCAAGAAATTGTGCTTCCCAGCCTTCCTTCAACAGACCTTGGAGATAACCCACTAGACGTCAGAAGATCTGTCTTGCATTATCTGGAAAGAGTGAGCTCCTTTAGGTCTGAGGAGAATCTATTCATTCATTATGAGGGAAAGATGAAGGGATTCAAAACATCCAAGCGAATCATCTCTAGCTGGATCCGGAAGCTCATCACATTGGCTTATTCATTACAAGATCAGCAAGCTCCAGCAGGTATCAAAGCCAAATCAACCAGAGCAGTATCCTCATCATGGGCGGAAGCTGCGAATGTGCCACTACAGGAAATTTGTAGAGCGGCGACGTGGTCAAATACTTCAACGTTTACAAAGTACTACAGATTGGATGTCACTGGGGAAGCAGCCCTGGGCAGGAAGGTCCTTGAGTATTAAGTAATGGATTTATACCCACCCTATGATTTGACTGCTCTGTAAATCCCATATGTGCTGCCGTAGGACCCAGGAACGGGGGAATTTCGAATACTTACCTACCGGGAAATTCCTGTTCCTGGCGTCCGAAGGCAGCACAGATCACCCTCCCTATTAAAATTTATTTTTTGCTGCATACGAACTCTGGCTCTGGGTGGTCCTTCCTGCCTTATATATGGTGTGGCCAAATTTTGATTGGCTACTGCTTTGCATTCTCTTCTGCCTTGTTCTAGGGGACTTAGACTTAACCCATATGTGCTGCCTTCGGACGCCAGGAACAGGAATTTCCCGGTAGGTAAGTATTCGAAAATCCCACCTGATATGCGCTCCACACAATTGAATAGAGACGCCGTTGATTTTCTATGGGAATTGCAGAAATGACTTCTAAGCCTCAAAATAATGACTTTTTTTCCTAAGGTGGTAGGAATGAAACTCAGTGCGGGCTGGATGGGGTCCCCCCTGGGCACCGCAGACCTAAGCTTGTTTAACTCCTACCTCTTAAAGGGACCGAGAAAAAATGACCTTTTCTGCACTCCAATGTAAGTCAATGGGGCGATTTTTTGGCTATGTGCTAGAAATGAAATTCAGTGCGGATTGGATGACAGGCACCCTAGGCACCCAGGATCGGCTTTAGTTTCACGTGTATCTCTTAAGCCGGCAGAGAAAACCCACCTGATATGCGCTCCACACAATTGAATTAGAGACGCCGTTGATTTTCTATGGGAATTGCAGAAATGACTTCTAAGCCTCAAAATAATGACTTTTTTTCCTAAGGTGGTAGGAATGAAACTCAGTGCGGGCTGGATGGGGTCCCCCCTGGGCACCGCAGACCTAAGCTTGTTTAACTCCTACCTCTTAAAGGGACCGAGAAAAAATGACCTTTTCTGCACTCCAATGTAAGTCAATGGGGCGATTTTTTGGCTATGTGCTAGAAATGAAATTCAGTGCGGATTGGATGACAGGCACCCTAGGCACCCAGGATCGGCTTTAGTTTCACGTGTATCTCTTAAGCCGGCAGAGAAAATCCACCTGATATGCGCTCCACACAATTGAATAGAGACGCCATTGATTTTCTATGGGAATTGCAGAAATGACTTCTAAGCCTCAAAATAATGACTTTTTTTCCTAAGGTGGTAGGAATGAAACTCAGTGCGGGCTGGATGGGGTCCCCCCTGGGCACCGCAGACCTAAGCTTGTTTAACTCCTACCTCTTAAAGGGACCGAGAAAAAATGACCTTTTCTGCACTCCAATGTAAGTCAATGGGGCGATTTTTTGGCTATGTGCTAGAAATGAAATTCAGTGCGGATTGGATGACAGGCACCCTAGGCACCCAGGATCGGCTTTAGTTTCACGTGTATCTCTTAAGGCGGCAGAGAAAATCCACCTGATATGCGCTCCACACAATTGAATAGAGACGCCATTGATTTTCTATGGGAATTGCAGAAATGACTTCTAAGCCTCAAAATAATGACTTTTTTTCCTAAGGTGGTAGGAATGAAACTCAGTGTGGGCTGGATGGGGTCCCCCCTGGGCACCGCAGACCTAAGCTTGTTTAACTCCTACCTCTTAAAGGGACCGAGAAAAAATGACCTTTTCTGCACTCCAATGTAAGTCAATGGGGCGATTTTTTGGCTATGTGCTAGAAATGAAATTCAGTGCGGATTGGATGACAGGCACCCTAGGCACCCAGGATCGGCTTTAGTTTCACGTGTATCTCTTAAGCCGGCAGAGAAAACCCACCTGATATGCGCTCCACACAATTGAATTAGAGACGCCGTTGATTTTCTATGGGAATTGCAGAAATGACTTCTAAGCCTCAAAATAATGACTTTTTTTCCTAAGGTGGTAGGAATGAAACTCAGTGCGGGCTGGATGGGGTCCCCCCTGGGCACCGCAGACCTAAGCTTGTTTAACTCCTACCTCTTAAAGGGACCGAGAAAAAATGACCTTTTCTGCACTCCAATGTAAGTCAATGGGGCGATTTTTTGGCTATGTGCTAGAAATGAAATTCAGTGCGGATTGGATGACAGGCACCCTAGGCACCCAGGATCGGCTTTAGTTTCACGTGTATCTCTTAAGCCGGCAGAGAAAACCCACCTGATATGCGCTCCACACAATTGAATAGAGACGCCGTTGATTTTCTATGGGAATTGCAGAAATGACTTCTAAGCCTCAAAATAATGACTTTTTTTCCTAAGGTGGTAGGAATGAAACTCAGTGCGGGCTGGATGGGGTCCCCCCTGGGCACCGCAGACCTAAGCTTGTTTAACTCCTGCCTCTTAAAGGGACCGAGAAAAAATGACCTTTTCTGCACTCCAATGTAAGTCAATGGGGCGATTTTTTGGCTATGTGCTAGAAATGAAATTCAGTGCGGATTGGATGACAGGCACCCTAGGCACCCAGGATCGGCTTTAGTTTCACGTGTATCTCTTAAGCCGGCAGAGAAAACCCACCTGATATGCGCTCCACACAATTGAATAGAGACGCCGTTGATTTTCTATGGGAATTGCAGAAATGACTTCTAAGCCTCAAAATAATGACTTTTTTTCCTAAGGTGGTAGGAATGAAACTCAGTGCGGGCTGGATGGGGTCCCCCCTGGGCACCGCAGACCTAAGCTTGTTTAACTCCTACCTCTTAAAGGGACCGAGAAAAAATGACCTTTTCTGCACTCCAATGTAAGTCAATGGGGCGATTTTTTGGCTATGTGCTAGAAATGAAATTCAGTGCGGATTGGATGACAGGCACCCTAGGCACCCAGGATCGGCTTTAGTTTCACGTGTATCTCTTAAGCCGGCAGAGAAAATCCACCTGATATGCGCTCCACACAATTGAATAGAGACGCCATTGATTTTCTATGGGAATTGCAGAAATGACTTCTAAGCCTCAAAATAATGACTTTTTTTCCTAAGGTGGTAGGAATGAAACTCAGTGTGGGCTGGATGGGGTCCCCCCTGGGCACCGCAGACCTAAGCTTGTTTAACTCCTACCTCTTAAAGGGACCGAGAAAAAATGACCTTTTCTGCACTCCAATGTAAGTCAATGGGGCGATTTTTTGGCTATGTGCTAGAAATGAAATTCAGTGCGGATTGGATGACAGGCACCCTAGGCACCCAGGATCGGCTTTAGTTTCACGTGTATCTCTTAAGCCGGCAGAGAAAACCCACCTGATATGCGCTCCACACAATTGAATTAGAGACGCCGTTGATTTTCTATGGGAATTGCAGAAATGACTTCTAAGCCTCAAAATAATGACTTTTTTTCCTAAGGTGGTAGGAATGAAACTCAGTGCGGGCTGGATGGGGTCCCCCCTGGGCACCGCAGACCTAAGCTTGTTTAACTCCTACCTCTTAAAGGGACCGAGAAAAAATGACCTTTTCTGCACTCCAATGTAAGTCAATGGGGCGATTTTTTGGCTATGTGCTAGAAATGAAATTCAGTGCGGATTGGATGACAGGCACCCTAGGCACCCAGGATCGGCTTTAGTTTCACGTGTATCTCTTAAGCCGGCAGAGAAAACCCACCTGATATGCGCTCCACACAATTGAATTAGAGACGCCGTTGATTTTCTATGGGAATTGCAGAAATGACTTCTAAGCCTCAAAATAATGACTTTTTTTCCTAAGGTGGTAGGAATGAAACTCAGTGCGGGCTGGATGGGGTCCCCCCTGGGCACCGCAGACCTAAGCTTGTTTAACTCCTACCTCTTAAAGGGACCGAGAAAAAATGACCTTTTCTGCACTCCAATGTAAGTCAATGGGGCGATTTTTTGGCTATGTGCTAGAAATGAAATTCAGTGCGGATTGGATGACAGGCACCCTAGGCACCCAGGATCGGCTTTAGTTTCACGTGTATCTCTTAAGCCGGCAGAGAAAATCCCACCTGATATGCGCTCCACACAATTGAATAGAGACGCCAGTTGATTTTCTATGGGAATTGCAGAAATGACTTCTAAGCCTCAAAATAATGACTTTTTTTCCTAAGGTGGTAGGAATGAAACTCAGTGTGGGCTGGATGGGGTCCCCCCTGGGCACCGCAGACCTAAGCTTGTTTAACTCCTACCTCTTAAAGGGACCGAGAAAAAATGACCTTTTCTGCACTCCAATGTAAGTCAATGGGGCGATTTTTTGGCTATGTGCTAGAAATGAAATTCAGTGCGGATTGGATGACAGGCACCCTAGGCACCCAGGATCGGCTTTAGTTTCACGTGTATCTCTTAAGCCGGCAGAGAAAATCCACCTGATATGCGCTCCACACAATTGAATAGAGACGCCAGTTGATTTTCTATGGGAATTGCAGAAATGACTTCTAAGCCTCAAAATAATGACTTTTTTTCCTAAGGTGGTAGGAATGAAACTCAGTGTGGGCTGGATGGGGTCCCCCCTGGGCACCGCAGACCTAAGCTTGTTTAACTCCTACCTCTTAAAGGGACCGAGAAAAAATGACCTTTTCTGCACTCCAATGTAAGTCAATGGGGCGATTTTTTGGCTATGTGCTAGAAATGAAATTCAGTGCGGATTGGATGACAGGCACCCTAGGCACCCAGGATCGGCTTTAGTTTCACGTGTATCTCTTAAGCCGGCAGAGAAAACCCACCTGATATGCGCTCCACACAATTGAATTAGAGACGCCGTTGATTTTCTATGGGAATTGCAGAAATGACTTCTAAGCCTCAAAATAATGACTTTTTTTCCTAAGGTGGTAGGAATGAAACTCAGTGCGGGCTGGATGGGGTCCCCCCTGGGCACCGCAGACCTAAGCTTGTTTAACTCCTACCTCTTAAAGGGACCGAGAAAAAATGACCTTTTCTGCACTCCAATGTAAGTCAATGGGGCGATTTTTTGGCTATGTGCTAGAAATGAAATTCAGTGCGGATTGGATGACAGGCACCCTAGGCACCCAGGATCGGCTTTAGTTTCACGTGTATCTCTTAAGCCGGCAGAGAAAATCCACCTGATATGCGCTCCACACAATTGAATAGAGACGCCATTGATTTTCTATGGGAATTGCAGAAATGACTTCTAAGCCTCAAAATAATGACTTTTTTTCCTAAGGTGGTAGGAATGAAACTCAGTGTGGGCTGGATGGGGTCCCCCCTGGGCACCGCAGACCTAAGCTTGTTTAACTCCTACCTCTTAAAGGGACCGAGAAAAAATGACCTTTTCTGCACTCCAATGTAAGTCAATGGGGCGATTTTTTGGCTATGTGCTAGAAATGAAATTCAGTGCGGATTGGATGACAGGCACCCTAGGCACCCAGGATCGGCTTTAGTTTCACGTGTATCTCTTAAGCCGGCAGAGAAAACCCACCTGATATGCGCTCCACACAATTGAATTAGAGACGCCGTTGATTTTCTATGGGAATTGCAGAAATGACTTCTAAGCCTCAAAATAATGACTTTTTTTCCTAAGGTGGTAGGAATGAAACTCAGTGCGGGCTGGATGGGGTCCCCCCTGGGCACCGCAGACCTAAGCTTGTTTAACTCCTACCTCTTAAAGGGACCGAGAAAAAATGACCTTTTCTGCACTCCAATGTAAGTCAATGGGGCGATTTTTTGGCTATGTGCTAGAAATGAAATTCAGTGCGGATTGGATGACAGGCACCCTAGGCACCCAGGATCGGCTTTAGTTTCACGTGTATCTCTTAAGCCGGCAGAGAAAACCCACCTGATATGCGCTCCACACAATTGAATTAGAGACGCCGTTGATTTTCTATGGGAATTGCAGAAATGACTTCTAAGCCTCAAAATAATGACTTTTTTTCCTAAGGTGGTAGGAATGAAACTCAGTGCGGGCTGGATGGGGTCCCCCCTGGGCACCGCAGACCTAAGCTTGTTTAACTCCTACCTCTTAAAGGGACCGAGAAAAAATGACCTTTTCTGCACTCCAATGTAAGTCAATGGGGCGATTTTTTGGCTATGTGCTAGAAATGAAATTCAGTGCGGATTGGATGACAGGCACCCTAGGCACCCAGGATCGGCTTTAGTTTCACGTGTATCTCTTAAGCCGGCAGAGAAAATCCCACCTGATATGCGCTCCACACAATTGAATAGAGACGCCATTGATTTTCTATGGGAATTGCAGAAATGACTTCTAAGCCTCAAAATAATGACTTTTTTTCCTAAGGTGGTAGGAATGAAACTCAGTGTGGGCTGGATGGGGTCCCCCCTGGGCACCGCAGACCTAAGCTTGTTTAACTCCTACCTCTTAAAGGGACCGAGAAAAAATGACCTTTTCTGCACTCCAATGTAAGTCAATGGGGCGATTTTTTGGCTATGTGCTAGAAATGAAATTCAGTGCGGATTGGATGACAGGCACCCTAGGCACCCAGGATCGGCTTTAGTTTCACGTGTATCTCTTAAGCCGGCAGAGAAAACCCACCTGATATGCGCTCCACACAATTGAATTAGAGACGCCGTTGATTTTCTATGGGAATTGCAGAAATGACTTCTAAGCCTCAAAATAATGACTTTTTTTCCTAAGGTGGTAGGAATGAAACTCAGTGCGGGCTGGATGGGGTCCCCCCTGGGCACCGCAGATCTCGCACTTAGAGTTTCTGCTGTTTGTGATGAATATAGATCGCGCATGTCTTGACACTTAGAATTTTTTAGAGGTTAGATCGGTGGGTGTATAGCTGAACCTGAGTAGAGGTATGTATTTTTTGTGTTGTTGTGATCATTTAGATATATGTACATAGTTATATAGTTTGTGATACTATATATGTAACAGATTTTTGCTGGGAATGGATACAGTTGAGCACTGCATGTCACTAACCATGCTTTTTCATGTTCTTGATATTGTTATGGTTAATAAATTTTCAGATCAGTTTTAAATGATAATTTCTACACTTATAGTCGGTACTGTAATTGATCACGGTTATTATTGGTAGAGTTTTATTCGTGAGTGACAGTTGTGTCTCACTTCACTTGGCAGTTGATAGTATGTGAATTGGTCGAAAATTCTGTAAGTGTGGATGATAGAGCTGTCAGTTTATCTGGAATTCAGTGTGTTAGTGATGTATGGGGTTTATATAACGTTATTTTCCAAGCTTTGTAGAGCCTTATGGTATTGATCATAGGATAGTTCTGAATATACATAAAGCTATAGGTTCATATATCTTGTTTATCTTTGATTTACAGAAAGGGGGTGAATGTGAATCCTTCATTGAGGCCGTCTGGAGATAGGGTCTTGAGTCTGAAAATCCATTTGGCTTCTTCTTGCAGTAGTTTCTGGTCCAGATCTCCTCTTCTGGGTCCAAGTTTAACTTGCTGTATACCCCAGAAAATTAATCCCTTAGGGTCTCCGCCATGGTACAAGTTAATGTGTCTAGCTATGCTGGTTTCGGTCTTGGTGCGAATGTTGCTTAAGTGAGAGCCTATCCGGTTTTTGAAAGGTTGGATGGTTTTACCAATGTACAGTAATCCACAGGGACATTTGGCGGCATATACGATGCCCTTAGTCTGGCAGTTGATAAACTCCCTGATAGTGTACTCTTGGTTATTAGCTGGATTCGTAAAGCTTTTTGTTTTAGGCATGTATTTGCAATAAGTGCATGTGCCGCATGGGTATGAGCCCTTAACATTCGATTTCAGCCATGTCGCAGGTGTTGCGTCTTTATCCGTAAAATGGCTATGGACTAGATGATCTCTTAGATTCCTGCCCCTCCGATATGTGATAGTAGGTGATGGGGTAATGATGTCTTTCAGGTCTGGGTCCGCCTGGAGAATAGGCCAATATTTTGTCAGGATCTGTCTTACTTCCTGGTGTGCCACATCGTATGTCCCGATGCACCTTATTGTTTTGGTAGTGGTTAAAGTGGTAGGTCGTCCTAGGAGTTCGTCCCGGTTGGTATGTAGGGCCCTGTAATATGCTCTGTGTAGGGTTTTTTTAGGATATCCTTTACTACGGAATTTAAGATAAAGTGTGTCACATTCCTTCTTGAAAGACTCCTCTGTGGAACAGTTGCGTCTCGCACGCAAGTACTGGCCTACTGGTATGCCCCTTCTAAGGGGTGCTGGGTGGAAGCTTTTCCAGTCTAAATAGCTGGTTGTAGCTGTTGGCTTCCTGTATATGTCTGTTGTAATGTTCCCTGCCTGGTCTTTACCAATTGTTAGATCTAAAAAATGGATCAGGTTCTCTTGTATCTTACTGGTGAGGTGTAGGTTTATGTCATTGGTATTGAGAATCTGGACGAACTGCTGGAAGGGCGCTACATCTCCATCCCAAAGAATTAGGATGTCATCGATGTAGCGCCCCCAGAAAATGATGTGGTCGGTGTACTGTTGCATCTCATCGATAAAGACGTGGGTTGCCTCCCACCATCCTAAGTACAGGTTGGCGTAAGTAGGGGCACAACTCGTGCCCATTGCCGTGCCATTCTGTTGAAGATAGTATTGCTTGTCAAAAATGAAAAAGTTGTGTGTCAATATAAACTTGAGCAAATTTAGGACAAAATTATTGTGAGGGGTGAAAGAATTTCCTCTCGTTGATAGAAAGTGTTGGATTGCTTTCAAGCCTGTTTCATGCTGGATGCTGGTGTATAGGGCTTCCACGTCAAGACTCGCCAGCTTTACATTTGTTGTTACTGTTACGTCCTGTAATTTAGTTACTGTCGAGGTGGTGTCCTTGATAAAGGAGGGTAGGGTTTCAACAAAAGGATAGAGTACTTGGTCGATATATTGGCTTATGGATTCTGTGAGGCTCCCATTTCCGGATACGATGGGGCGGCCGGGGATTGGGGTCTTTTGTTTGTGGATCTTAGGGAGAGAGTAAAAGGTAGATATTGTGGGAGCCGGATTATACATTCTCTTGTATTCAGCTTCTGTAATGAGTCCCTCTGTTTTGGCTTCCATTAGGAGTGCTCGGAGTTCGAGTTGGTATCCTTTGGAAGGATCCGTTTTTAGAATCTTGTATGTTGTTGTGTCCTTGAGTAACCTTAGGCACATGTCCTTATAATCTGAAATATCCATGATGACAAGGTTGCCTCCTTTGTCGGACGGTTTTATGACGATCCTGTCATTCTCTGTCAAGGTCTTTAATGCTGCCTTCTCTTTTGGAGGGAGATTAGAGTTATATTGGAGTGTTTTGCTTTTGATATTAGCTAGATCATTGCAGGTCAAGTTAACAAATTTGTCAATGTTGTGCAGAGTTACGAGTGGTGGAGTAAAGAGGGATTTTGGTCTTAGATTGGATGCTGGGGCGGTGAATTGGCTGATTCCTGTATTGTTTTCTGATTCTAGGGCCATGAGTGCATCCAAGGCTTCTCTCTCTCTGGCAGATAATATTCCTGGGTTATGTTGTTTATTTTTGAAAAATTTATGAAGGGCCAATTTTCGTGCGAAAAGGTTAATGTCTTTAACCCATGTAAATTCGTCAAACCTGGGAGTAGGGGTAAAGGTTAGTCCTTTTTCAAGGAGTTTGATTTCATGGTCTTTCAGCTGTATTTTAGATAAGTTTAATATTTGTGATTGTTCTGTGGTGGTTTTGTTTGTTTGTAAGCCCATTGGCTCCGATCTCTCAGTTGAGCTGGGCCTAAAAAATGGGAAGATTGTTGATTCTGGGTGGTAGGGATGTGCATAGTGTTTGCTTGTGGTTGATACTGTGGTGGACCAATTGTGGTCAGTGTGGGTAGTGGTGAGGTAAAGGGTGTTGTTGTGTATTGTGCTGCTGGAGGGGGGACCTGGGTGGGGTGTGCCAATGGTGCCTGCGTGGGTTGTGGTAAGGATGAGGAATTGTATGAGGTGGAGGGCTGTGTGAATCCACTCTGTTGGTGATGGGTTGGTGCTGGCACCCATGATTGTGTTTGGGGTGCTGGTTGCGATTGGTATTTGTAGTACGAGGCTTTCCTTGGTGCTCTCCTGTTCCTGGATTTCTGCCTTGGGAAGTTCGGATTTACTTGAGAGCGTGAGTAGTTGGCGTTTGGATAATCTTCTTGTCCAGAAAGATCGGACTCAGAATATTCCGATATTGAAGGTTTTCTTTGTTGCTGATTTGTGTTTTCTCTGTAGACTTCACCAGATTCAAAATCTCTTTTATCTCTTATATACTTTCTGTGCTTTCTCTCTTTTATCTCTGACTGGAAGATGTCCAGATGTCTCTGCAATCTCGTCTCAAAATTACTGAATTCTGGGTTAGAATTGAAGAATTTGATTTGTTCAAGCTGGATTTCAAGTTGTGTATTGATCTTGGTGAAGACAGTTCTCTCATATGCCAGTAAGTACTCTAGCATCTGGATGGAATTAGCGGTTAGTAGGTCGCACCAGCCTTTCATAAACTCGCTATCTTCCTGGTGGGCGTTGGGCTTTAGATTGAT
Source organism: Dendropsophus ebraccatus (assembly GCF_027789765.1). Classification (NCBI taxonomy): domain Eukaryota; kingdom Metazoa; phylum Chordata; class Amphibia; order Anura; family Hylidae; genus Dendropsophus; species Dendropsophus ebraccatus. The sequence continues at coordinate 54,545 of NW_027210128.1, read as the reverse complement.
ACGTAGTCCCCGATATACAATTTTTTGTTGTATATATGTTTCCAAACTGCTTATTTCCCACCAGGATCTAATATAGTTTTTGTATGTTTTTTGTAATTCCTTGAAGGCGGTATTGATGTCGATGCTATTGAGCGGAAGATCGGATAATGAAAAGACTTGTGTAGCGGCGTTCTGTAAGGATTCTACTGTAAGTTTATTTGAAAGAAAATTTGCCATACTTTACTTATTGGTTTATTCGTAAACTAACCCGATGTTGTTCGGGGAGATGGATCGGTGGTAAGAGGGTTGTACTCTCAGATCTGGTGAGGGTAGTTGATCCTTCACCTTATGGGAGGTAACGGTTTAGTCAGTATAATTTTATTTCTGCCGTAGCAGAGAGTTACCAACTTTCCCCAAAGGGATAAAACATAACTTTTAATTGATTGTTTAATAAAGATTTGAAGATTTAACGGTGCTTCGTGTATATACAGTGCTATATAAAAAATAGTCTAGTTGATGAATAATAGCCTGTGATGGTAGAGTTTATTGGCCGTATGAATCTTGTGGATGCCTAAGTAGCTGGTATATGATGTAGACAGGTGTCAGTCTATTCCTCTGGTATTAGGTACACAATCTCAGGTACACAATATCAGGTTGTCTACTTTCCTAAGTCATAGGGTACACTAGTAGTGCACTTGTCTCTATGACGCGGGTTCCTGATTTGCGGTATTTAGTTATTAATCAAAATAAACCATAGTTGTGTAGGTATAGTTGTGTGGTTATTGCCCTGTTCAGATGGGCACTATGCGTTAATTGTTTTTGGATGAGAGATGAGGAAGTGCTACTATGCGTCTTGAGCACTCTGATAAGAGGTGTTCAGTTATGCGATAATAAGCTGTAATGTAGTTGCAAACATGAGTATATCGCTCACTGTGATCGCGTGTGAGAGGGCGGCGTTGCTGCGCTCTGCCCACTGTGCAGGAGAATGCGATCCTACAGTCTAGTTTTGACAGTATTGCTGTTTGTCAGGCTGGTTGCCCAGTGTGTACTTGGCGTACACCGCTCACATGATTACAGCTATACTGTGTGTCAAAGTGGCGATACTAACGCGCCGGCAGTACGGGCAGCGTGCCCTACGGTTACTGCGGTGCGGATCGCTCAACTAATACGGCTACACTCAGTTTCTTTCAGGTCAGTATGACTCTGTACTATCAGTGTTCACGGCTAATTCACAACAATAGACTATTATTAAAATGCTGCCTTGATAGACCTGACTAGTTTCGCCAGAACTGCTCTGGCTTTCTCAAAGGTAGGCATCTGGGAGGGGGTGGAGCTACGGGTGGTATATATGTCATCTGTCCGTGCCATGTTTCCTCCCCGGTCAATCCAAAAGGTCCTATAGGGTGATCATTTGATACTGAGGCTTGGAAGACTATGTGGGTTGTGTGTTGGTGATTGGAGGCTGTTCCGAACGGTTATGTTTGAAACGGGCGCCAAGTAATTTGCCTAGGAACGCCTCCCTGGGGTTTGACAGTTCATGTTATACTGCGCATGTCCTGGGACTTAGCTCGTAAACGGGCTGTTTTGCCTAGTGCGCATGATCTCGCACTTAGAGTTTCTGCTGTTTGTGATGAATATAGATCGCGCATGTCTTGACACTTAGAATTTTTTAGAGGTTAGATCGGTGGGTGTATAGCTGAACCTGAGTAGAGGTATGTATTTTTTGTGTTGTTGTGATCATTTAGATATATGTACATAGTTATATAGTTTGTGATACTATATATGTAACAGATTTTTGCTGGGAATGGATACAGTTGAGCACTGCATGTCACTAACCATGCTTTTTCATGTTCTTGATATTGTTATGGTTAATAAATTTTCAGATCAGTTTTAAATGATAATTTCTACACTTATAGTCGGTACTGTAATTGATCACGGTTATTATTGGTAGAGTTTTATTCGTGAGTGACAGTTGTGTCTCACTTCACTTGGTAGTTGATAGTATGTGAATTGGTCGAAAATTCTGTAAGTGTGGATGATAGAGCTGTCAGTTTATCTGGAATTCAGTGTGTTAGTGATGTATGGGGTTTATATAACGTTATTTTCCAAGCTTTGTAGAGCCTTATGGTATTGATCATAGGATAGTTCTGAATATACACCAGCATCCAGCATGAAACAGGCTTGAAAGCAATCCAACACTTTCTATCAACGAGAGGAAATTCTTTCACCCCTCACAATAATTTTGTCCTAAATTTGCTCAAGTTTATATTGACACACAACTTTTTCATTTTTGACAAGCAATACTATCTTCAACAGAATGGCACGGCAATGGGCACGAGTTGTGCCCCTACTTACGCCAACCTGTACTTAGGATGGTGGGAGGCAACCCACGTCTTTATCGATGAGATGCAACAGTACACCGACCACATCATTTTCTGGGGGCGCTACATCGATGACATCCTAATTCTTTGGGATGGAGATGTAGCGCCCTTCCAGCAGTTCGTCCAGATTCTCAATACCAATGACATAAACCTACACCTCACCAGTGAGATACAAGAGAACCTGATCCATTTTTTAGATCTAACAATTGGTAAAGACCAGGCAGGGAACATTACAACAGACATATATAGGAAGCCAACAGCTACAACCAGCTATTTAGACTGGAAAAGCTTCCACCCAGCACCCCTCAGAAGGGGCATACCAGTAGGCCAGTACTTGCGTGCGAGACGCAACTGTTCCACAGAGGAGTCTTTCAAGAAGGAATGTGACACACTTTATCTTAAATTCCGTAGTAAAGGATATCCTAAAAAAACCCTACACAGAGCATATTACAGGGCCCTACATACCAACCGGGACGAACTCCTAGGACGACCTACCACTTTAACCACTACCAAAACAATAAGGTGCATCGGGACATACGATGTGGCACACCAGGAAGTAAGACAGATCCTGACAAAATATTGGCCTATTCTCCAGGCGGACCCAGACCTGAAAGACATCATTACCCCATCACCTACTATCACATATCGGAGGGGCAGGAATCTAAGAGATCATCTAGTCCATAGCCATTTTTACGGATAAAGACGCAACACCTGCGACATGGCTGAAATCGAATGTTAAGGGCTCATACCCATGCGGCACATGCACTTATTGCAAATACATGCCTAAAACAAAAAGCTTTACGAATCCAGCTAATAACCAAGAGTACACTATCAGGGAGTTTATCAACTGCCAGACTAAGGGCATCGTATATACCGCCAAATGTCCCTGTGGATTACTGTACATTGGTAAAACCATCCAACCTTTCAAAAACCGGATAGGCTCTCACTTAAGCAACATTCGCACCAAGACCGAAACCAGCATAGCTAGACACATTAACTTGTACCATGGCGGAGACCCTAAGGGATTAATTTTCTGGGGTATACAGCAAGTTAAACTTGGACCCAGAAGAGGAGATCTGGACCAGAAACTACTGCAAGAAGAAGCCAAATGGATTTTCAGACTCAAGACCCTATCTCCAGACGGCCTCAATGAAGGATTCACATTCACCCCCTTTCTGTAAATCAAAGATAAACAAGATATATGAACCTATAGCTTTATGTATATTCAGAACTATCCTATGATCAATACCATAAGGCTCTACAAAGCTTGGAAAATAACGTTATATAAACCCCATACATCACTAACACACTGAATTCCAGATAAACTGACAGCTCTATCATCCACACTTACAGAATTTTCGACCAATTCACATACTATCAACTACCAAGTGAAGTGAGACACAACTGTCACTCACGAATAAAACTCTACCAATAATAACCGTGATCAATTACAGTACCGACTATAAGTGTAGAAATTATCATTTAAAACTGATCTGAAAATTTATTAACCATAACAATATCAAGAACATGAAAAAGCATGGTTAGTGACATGCAGTGCTCAACTGTATCCATTCCCAGCAAAAATCTGTTACATATATAGTATCACAAACTATATAACTATGTACATATATCTAAATGATCACAACAACACAAAAAATACATACCTCTACTCAGGTTCAGCTATACACCCACCGATCTAACCTCTAAAAAATTCTAAGTGTCAAGACATGCGCGATCTATATTCATCACAAACAGCAGAAACTCTAAGTGCGAGATCATGCGCACTAGGCAAAACAGCCCGTTTACGAGCTAAGTCCCAGGACATGCGCAGTATAACATGAACTGTCAAACCCCAGGGAGGCGTTCCTAGGCAAATTACTTGGCGCCCGTTTCAAACATAACCGTTCGGAACAGCCTCCAATCACCAACACACAACCCACATAGTCTTCCAAGCCTCAGTATCAAATGATCACCCTATAGGACCTTTTGGATTGACCGGGGAGGAAACATGGCACGGACAGATGACATATATACCACCCGTAGCTCCACCCCCTCCCAGATGCCTACCTTTGAGAAAGCCAGAGCAGTTCTGGCGAAACTAGTCAGGTCTATCAAGGCAGCATTTTAATAATAGTCTATTGTTGTGAATTAGCCGTGAACACTGATAGTACAGAGTCATACTGACCTGAAAGAAACTGAGTGTAGCCGTATTAGTTGAGCGATCCGCACCGCAGTAACCGTAGGGCACGCTGCCCGTACTGCCGGCGCGTTAGTATCGCCACTTTGACACACAGTATAGCTGTAATCATGTGAGCGGTGTACGCCAAGTACACACTGGGCAACCAGCCTGACAAACAGCAATACTGTCAAAACTAGACTGTAGGATCGCATTCTCCTGCACAGTGGGCAGAGCGCAGCAACGCCGCCCTCTCACACGCGATCACAGTGAGCGATATACTCATGTTTGCAACTACATTACAGCTTATTATCGCATAACTGAACACCTCTTATCAGAGTGCTCAAGACGCATAGTAGCACTTCCTCATCTCTCATCCAAAAACAATTAACGCATAGTGCCCATCTGAACAGGGCAATAACCACACAACTATACCTACACAACTATGGTTTATTTTGATTAATAACTAAATACCGCAAATCAGGAACCCGCGTCATAGAGACAAGTGCACTACTAGTGTACCCTATGACTTAGGAAAGTAGACAACCTGATATTGTGTACCTGAGATTGTGTACCTAATACCAGAGGAATAGACTGACACCTGTCTACATCATATACCAGCTACTTAGGCATCCACAAGATTCATACGGCCAATAAACTCTACCATCACAGGCTATTATTCATCAACTAGACTATTTTTTATATAGCACTGTATATACACGAAGCACTGTTAAATCTTCAAATCTTTATTAAACAATCAATTAAAAGTTATGTTTTATCCCTTTGGGGAAAGTTGGTAACTCTCTGCTACGGCAGAAATAAAATTATACTGACTAAACCGTTACCTCCCATAAGGTGAAGGATCAACTACCCTCACCAGATCTGAGAGTACAACCCTCTTACCACCGATCCATCTCCCCGAACAACATCGGGTTAGTTTACGAATAAACCAATAAGTAAAGTATGGCAAATTTTCTTTCAAATAAACTTACAGTAGAATCCTTACAGAACGCCGCTACACAAGTCTTTTCATTATCCGATCTTCCGCTCAATAGCATCGACATCAATACCGCCTTCAAGGAATTACAAAAAACATACAAAAACTATATTAGATCCTGGTGGGAAATAAGCAGTTTGGAAACATATATACAACAAAAAATTGTATATCGGGGACTACGTATCAATCTAAAGCCCAACACCCACCAGGAAGATAGCGAGTTTATGAAAGGCTGGTGCGACCTACTAACCGCTAATTCCATCCAGATGCTAGAGTACTTACTGGCATATGAGAGAACTGTCTTCACCAAGATCAATACACAACTTGAAATCCAGCTTGAACAAATCAAATTCTTCAATTCTAACCCAGAATTCAGTAATTTTGAGACGAGATTGCAGAGACATCTGGACATCTTCCAGTCAGAGATAAAAGAGAGAAAGCACAGAAAGTATATAAGAGATAAAAGAGATTTTGAATCTGGTGAAGTCTACAGAGAAAACACAAATCAGCAACAAAGAAAACCTTCAATATCGGAATATTCTGAGTCCGATCTTTCTGGACAAGAAGATTATCCAAACGCCAACTACTCACGCTCTCAAGTAAATCCGAACTTCCCAAGGCAGAAATCCAGGAACAGGAGAGCACCAAGGAAAGCCTCATACTACAAATACCAATCGCAACCAGCACCCCAAACACAATCATGGGTGCCAGCACCAACCCATCACCAACAGAGTGGATTCACACAGCCCTCCACCTCATACAATTCCTCATCCTTACCACAACCCACGCAGGCACCATTGGCACACCCCACCCAGGTCCCCCCTCCAGCAGCACAATACACAACAACACCCTTTACCTCACCACTACCCACACTGACCACAATTGGTCCACCACAGTATCAACCACAAGCAAACACTATGCACATCCCTACCACCCAGAATCAACAATCTTCCCATTTTTTAGGCCCAGCTCAACTGAGAGATCGGAGCCAATGGGCTTACAAACAAACAAAACCACCACAGAACAATCACAAATATTAAACTTATCTAAAATACAGCTGAAAGACCATGAAATCAAACTCCTTGAAAAAGGACTAACCTTTACCCCTACTCCCAGGTTTGACGAATTTACATGGGTTAAAGACATTAACCTTTTCGCACGAAAATTGGCCCTTCATAAATTTTTCAAAAATAAACAACATAACCCAGGAATATTATCTGCCAGAGAGAGAGAAGCCTTGGATGCACTCATGGCCCTAGAATCAGAAAACAATACAGGAATCAGCCAATTCACCGCCCCAGCATCCAATCTAAGACCAAAATCCCTCTTTACTCCACCACTCGTAACTCTGCACAACATTGACAAATTTGTTAACTTGACCTGCAATGATCTAGCTAATATCAAAAGCAAAACACTCCAATATAACTCTAATCTCCCTCCAAAAGAGAAGGCAGCATTAAAGACCTTGACAGAGAATGACAGGATCGTCATAAAACCGTCCGACAAAGGAGGCAACCTTGTCATCATGGATATTTCAGATTATAAGGACATGTGCCTAAGGTTACTCAAGGACACAACAACATACAAGATTCTAAAAACGGATCCTTCCAAAGGATACCAACTCGAACTCCGAGCACTCCTAATGGAAGCCAAAACAGAGGGACTCATTACAGAAGCTGAATACAAGAGAATGTATAATCCGGCTCCCACAATATCTACCTTTTACTCTCTCCCTAAGATCCACAAACAAAAGACCCCAATCCCCGGCCGCCCCATCGTATCCGGAAATGGGAACCTCACAGAATCCATAAGCCAATATATCGACCAAGTACTCTATCCTTTTGTTGAAACCCTACCCTCCTTTATCAAGGACACCACCTCGACAGTAACTAAATTACAGGACGTAACAGTAACAACAAATGTAAAGCTGGCGAGTCTTGACGTGGAAGCCCTATACACCAGCATCCAGCATGAAACAGGCTTGAAAGCAATCCAACACTTTCTATCAACGAGAGGAAATTCTTTCACCCCTCACAATAATTTTGTCCTAAATTTGCTCAAGTTTATATTGACACACAACTTTTTCATTTTTGACAAGCAATACTATCTTCAACAGAATGGCACGGCAATGGGCACGAGTTGTGCCCCTACTTACGCCAACCTGTACTTAGGATGGTGGGAGGCAACCCACGTCTTTATCGATGAGATGCAACAGTACACCGACCACATCATTTTCTGGGGGCGCTACATCGATGACATCCTAATTCTTTGGGATGGAGATGTAGCGCCCTTCCAGCAGTTCGTCCAGATTCTCAATACCAATGACATAAACCTACACCTCACCAGTGAGATACAAGAGAACCTGATCCATTTTTTAGATCTAACAATTGGTAAAGACCAGGCAGGGAACATTACAACAGACATATATAGGAAGCCAACAGCTACAACCAGCTATTTAGACTGGAAAAGCTTCCACCCAGCACCCCTCAGAAGGGGCATACCAGTAGGCCAGTACTTGCGTGCGAGACGCAACTGTTCCACAGAGGAGTCTTTCAAGAAGGAATGTGACACACTTTATCTTAAATTCCGTAGTAAAGGATATCCTAAAAAAACCCTACACAGAGCATATTACAGGGCCCTACATACCAACCGGGACGAACTCCTAGGACGACCTACCACTTTAACCACTACCAAAACAATAAGGTGCATCGGGACATACGATGTGGCACACCAGGAAGTAAGACAGATCCTGACAAAATATTGGCCTATTCTCCAGGCGGACCCAGACCTGAAAGACATCATTACCCCATCACCTACTATCACATATCGGAGGGGCAGGAATCTAAGAGATCATCTAGTCCATAGCCATTTTACGGATAAAGACGCAACACCTGCGACATGGCTGAAATCGAATGTTAAGGGCTTATACCCATGCGGCACATGCACTTATTGCAAATACATGCCTAAAACAAAAAGCTTTACGAATCCAGCTAATAACCAAGAGTACACTATCAGGGAGTTTATCAACTGCCAGACTAAGGGCATCGTATATGCCGCCAAATGTCCCTGTGGATTACTGTACATTGGTAAAACCATCCAACCTTTCAAAAACCGGATAGGCTCTCACTTAAGCAACATTCGCACCAAGACCGAAACCAGCATAGCTAGACACATTAACTTGTACCATGGCGGAGACCCTAAGGGATTAATTTTCTGGGGTATACAGCAAGTTAAACTTGGACCCAGAAGAGGAGATCTGGACCAGAAACTACTGCAAGAAGAAGCCAAATGGATTTTCAGACTCAAGACCCTATCTCCAGACGGCCTCAATGAAGGATTCACATTCACCCCCTTTCTGTAAATCAAAGATAAACAAGATATATGAACCTATAGCTTTATGTATATTCAGAACTATCCTATGATCAATACCATAAGGCTCTACAAAGCTTGGAAAATAACGTTATATAAACCCCATACATCACTAACACACTGAATTCCAGATAAACTGACAGCTCTATCATCCACACTTACAGAATTTTCGACCAATTCACATACTATCAACTACCAAGTGAAGTGAGACACAACTGTCACTCACGAATAAAACTCTACCAATAATAACCGTGATCAATTACAGTACCGACTATAAGTGTAGAAATTATCATTTAAAACTGATCTGAAAATTTATTAACCATAACAATATCAAGAACATGAAAAAGCATGGTTAGTGACATGCAGTGCTCAACTGTATCCATTCCCAGCAAAAATCTGTTACATATATAGTATCACAAACTATATAACTATGTACATATATCTAAATGATCACAACAACACAAAAAATACATACCTCTACTCAGGTTCAGCTATACACCCACCGATCTAACCTCTAAAAAATTCTAAGTGTCAAGACATGCGCGATCTATATTCATCACAAACAGCAGAAACTCTAAGTGCGAGATCATGCGCACTAGGCAAAACAGCCCGTTTACGAGCTAAGTCCCAGGACATGCGCAGTATAACATGAACTGTCAAACCCCAGGGAGGCGTTCCTAGGCAAATTACTTGGCGCCCGTTTCAAACATAACCGTTCGGAACAGCCTCCAATCACCAACACACAACCCACATAGTCTTCCAAGCCTCAGTATCAAATGATCACCCTATAGGACCTTTTGGATTGACCGGGGAGGAAACATGGCACGGACAGATGACATATATACCACCCGTAGCTCCACCCCCTCCCAGATGCCTACCTTTGAGAAAGCCAGAGCAGTTCTGGCGAAACTAGTCAGGTCTATCAAGGCAGCATTTTAATAATAGTCTATTGTTGTGAATTAGCCGTGAACAGAGTCATACTGACCTGAAAGAAACTGAGTGTAGCCGTATTAGTTGAGCGATCCGCACCGCAGTAACCGTAGGGCACGCTGCCCGTACTGCCGGCGCGTTAGTATCGCCACTTTGACACACAGTATAGCTGTAATCATGTGAGCGGTGTACGCCAAGTACACACTGGGCAACCAGCCTGACAAACAGCAATACTGTCAAAACTAGACTGTAGGATCGCATTCTCCTGCACAGTGGGCAGAGCGCAGCAACGCCGCCCTCTCACACGCGATCACAGTGAGCGATATACTCATGTTTGCAACTACATTACAGCTTATTATCGCATAACTGAACACCTCTTATCAGAGTGCTCAAGACGCATAGTAGCACTTCCTCATCTCTCATCCAAAAACAATTAACGCATAGTGCCCATCTGAACAGGGCAATAACCACACAACTATACCTACACAACTATGGTTTATTTTGATTAATAACTAAATACCGCAAATCAGGAACCCGCGTCATAGAGACAAGTGCACTACTAGTGTACCCTATGACTTAGGAAAGTAGACAACCTGATATTGTGTACCTGAGATTGTGTACCTAATACCAGAGGAATAGACTGACACCTGTCTACATCATATACCAGCTACTTAGGCATCCACAAGATTCATACGGCCAATAAACTCTACCATCACAGGCTATTATTCATCAACTAGACTATTTTTTATATAGCACTGTATATACACGAAGCACCGTTAAATCTTCAAATCTTTATTAAACAATCAATTAAAAGTTATGTTTTATCCCTTTGGGGAAAGTTGGTAACTCTCTGCTACGGCAGAAATAAAATTATACTGAATTTCATTTCTAGCACATAGCCAAAAAATCGCCCCATTGACTTACATTGGAGTGCAGAAAAGGTCATTTTTTCTCGGTCCCTTTAAGAGGTAGGAGTTAAACAAGCTTAGGTCTGCGGTGCCCAGGGGGGACCCCATCCAGCCCGCACTGAGTTTCATTCCTACCACCTTAGGAAAAAAAGTCATTATTTTGAGGCTTAGAAGTCATTTCTGCAATTCCCATAGAAAATCAACGGCGTCTCTAATTCAATTGTGTGGAGCGCATATCAGGTGGGTTTTCTCTGCCGGCTTAAGAGATACACGTGAAACTAAAGCCGATCCTGGGTGCCTAGGGTGCCTGTCATCCAATCCGCACTGAATTTCATTTCTAGCACATAGCCAAAAAATCGCCCCATTGACTTACATTGGAGTGCAGAAAAGGTCATTTTTTCTCGGTCCCTTTAAGAGGTAGAAGTTAAACAAGCTTAGGTCTGCGGTGCCCAGGGGGGACCCCATCCAGCCCACACTGAGTTTCATTCCTACCACCTTAGGAAAAAAAGACATTATTTTGAGGCTTAGAAGATATTTCTGCAATTCCCATAGAAAATCAATGGCGTCTCTATTCAATTGTGTGGAGCGCATATCAGGTGGATTTTCTCTGCCGGCTTAAGAGATACACGTGAAACTAAAGCCGATCCTGGGTGCCTAGGGTGCCTGTCATCCAATCCGCACTGAATTTCATTTCTAGCACATAGCCAAAAAATCGCCCCATTGACTTACATTGGAGTGCAGAAAAGGTCATTTTTTCTCGGTCCCTTTAAGAGGTAGGAGTTAAACAAGCTTAGGTCTGCGGTGCCCAGGGGGGACCCCATCCAGCCCGCACTGAGTTTCATTCCTACCACCTTAGGAAAAAAAGTCATTATTTTGAGGCTTAGAAGTCATTTCTGCAATTCCCATAGAAAATCAACGGCGTCTCTAATTCAATTGTGTGGAGCGCATATCAGGTGGGTTTTCTCTGCCGGCTTAAGAGATACACGTGAAACTAATGCCGATCCTGGGTGCCTAGGGTGCCTGTCATCCAATCCGCACTGAATTTCATTTCTAGCACATAGCCAAAAAATCGCCCCATTGACTTACATTGGAGTGCAGAAAAGGTCATTTTTTCTCGGTCCCTTTAAGAGGTAGGAGTTAAACAAGCTTAGGTCTGCGGTGCCCAGGGGGGACCCCATCCAGCCCGCACTGAGTTTCATTCCTACCACCTTAGGAAAAAAAGTCATTATTTTGAGGCTTAGAAGTCATTTCTGCAATTCCCATAGAAAATCAACGGCGTCTCTATTCAATTGTGTGGAGCGCATATCAGGTGGATTTTCTCTGCCGGCTTAAGAGATACACGTGAAACTAAATGCCGATCCTGGGTGCCTAGGGTGCCTGTCATCCAATCCGCACTGAATTTCATTTCTAGCACATAGCCAAAAAATCGCCCCATTGACTTACATTGGAGTGCAGAAAAGGTCATTTTTTCTCGGTCCCTTTAAGAGGTAGGAGTTAAACAAGCTTAGGTCTGCGGTGCCCAGGGGGGACCCCATCCAGCCCGAACTGATTTTCATTCCTACCACCTTAGGAAAAAAAGTCATTATTTTGAGGCTTAGAAGTCATTTCTGCAATTCCCATAGAAAATCAATGGCGTCTCTATTCAATTGTGTGGAGCGCATATCAGGTGGGATTTTCTCTGCCGGCTTAAGAGATACACGTGAAACTAAAGCCGATCCTGGGTGCCTAGGGTGCCTGTCATCCAATCCGCACTGAATTTCATTTCTAGCACATAGCCAAAAAATCGCCCCATTGACTTACATTGGAGTGCAGAAAAGGTCATTTTTTCTCGGTCCCTTTAAGAGGTAGGAGTTAAACAAGCTTAGGTCTGCGGTGCCCAGGGGGGACCCCATCCAGCCCGCACTGAGTTTCATTCCTACCACCTTAGGAAAAAAAGTCATTATTTTGAGGCTTAGAAGTCATTTCTGCAATTCCCATAGAAAATCAACGGCGTCTCTAATTCAATTGTGTGGAGCGCATATCAGGTGGGTTTTCTCTGCCGGCTTAAGAGATACACGTGAAACTAATGCCGATCCTGGGTGCCTAGGGTGCCTGTCATCCAATCCGCACTGAATTTCATTTCTAGCACATAGCCAAAAAATCGCCCCATTGACTTACATTGGAGTGCAGAAAAGGTCATTTTTTCTCGGTCCCTTTAAGAGGTAGGAGTTAAACAAGCTTAGGTCTGCGGTGCCCAGGGGGGACCCCATCCAGCCCGCACTGAGTTTCATTCCTACCACCTTAGGAAAAAAAGTCATTATTTTGAGGCTTAGAAGTCATTTCTGCAATTCCCATAGAAAATCAATGGCGTCTCTATTCAATTGTGTGGAGCGCATATCAGGTGGATTTTCTCTGCCGGCTTAAGAGATACACGTGAAACTAAAGCCGATCCTGGGTGCCTAGGGTGCCTGTCATCCAATCCGCACTGAATTTCATTTCTAGCACATAGCCAAAAAATCGCCCCATTGACTTACATTGGAGTGCAGAAAAGGTCATTTTTTCTCGGTCCCTTTAAGAGGTAGGAGTTAAACAAGCTTAGGTCTGCGGTGCCCAGGGGGGACCCCATCCAGCCCACACTGAGTTTCATTCCTACCACCTTAGGAAAAAAAGTCATTATTTTGAGGCTTAGAAGTCATTTCTGCAATTCCCATAGAAAATCAATGGCGTCTCTATTCAATTGTGTGGAGCGCATATCAGGTGGATTTTCTCTGCCGGCTTAAGAGATACACGTGAAACTAAAGCCGATCCTGGGTGCCTAGGGTGCCTGTCATCCAATCCGCACTGAATTTCATTTCTAGCACATAGCCAAAAAATCGCCCCATTGACTTACATTGGAGTGCAGAAAAGGTCATTTTTTCTCGGTCCCTTTAAGAGGTAGGAGTTAAACAAGCTTAGGTCTGCGGTGCCCAGGGGGGACCCCATCCAGCCCAGCACTGAGTTTCATTCCTACCACCTTAGGAAAAAAAGTCATTATTTTGAGGCTTAGAAGTCATTTCTGCAATTCCCATAGAAAATCAATGGCGTCTCTATTCAATTGTGTGGAGCGCATATCAGGTGGATTTTCTCTGCCGCCTTAAGAGATACACGTGAAACTAAAGCCGATCCTGGGTGCCTAGGGTGCCTGTCATCCAATCCGCACTGGATTTCATTTCTAGCACATAGCCAAAAAATCGCCCAATTGACTTACATTGGAGTGCAGAAAAGGTCATTTTTTCTCGGTCCCTTTAGGAGGTAGGAGTTAAACAAGCTTAGAGCTGCGGTGCCCAGGGGGACCCCATCCAGCCCGCACTGAGTTTCATTCCTACCACCTTAGGAAAAAAAGTCATTATTTTGAGGCTTAGAAGTCATTTCTGCAATTCCCATAGAAAATCAACTGGCGTCTCTATTCAATTGTGTGGAGCGCATATCAGGTGGATTTTCTCTGCCGCCTTAAGAGATACACGTGAAACTAAAGCCGATCCTGGGTGCCTAGGGTGCCTGTCATCCAATCCGCACTGAATTTCATTTCTAGCACATAGCCAAAAAATCGCCCCATTGACTTACATTGGAGTGCAGAAAAGGTCATTTTTTCTCGGTCCCTTTAAGAGGTAGGAGTTAAACAAGCTTAGGTCTGCGGTGCCCAGGGGGGACCCCATCCAGCCCACACTGAGTTTCATTCCTACCACCTTAGGAAAAAAAGTCATTATTTTGAGGCTTAGAAGTCATTTCTGCAATTCCCATAGAAAATCAACGGCGTCTCTATTCAATTGTGTGGAGCGCATATCAGGTGGATTTTCTCTGCCGCCTTAAGAGATACACGTGAAACTAAAGCCGATCCTGGGTGCCTAGGGTGCCTGTCATCCAATCCGCACTGAATTTCATTTCTAGCACATAGCCAAAAAATCGCCCCATTGACTTACATTAGGAGTGCAGAAAAGGTCATTTTTTCTCGGTCCCTTTAAGAGGTAGGAGTTAAACAAGCTTAGGTCTGCGGTGCCCAGGGGGGGACCCCATCCAGCCCACACTGAGTTTCATTCCTACCACCTTAGGAAAAAAAGTCATTATTTTGAGGCTTAGAAGTCATTTCTGCAATTCCCATAGAAAATCAACTGGCGTCTCTAATTCAATTGTGTGGAGCGCATATCAGGTGGGTTTTCTCTGCCGGCTTAAGAGATACACGTGAAACTAAAGCCGATCCTGGGTGCCTAGGGTGCCTGTCATCCAATCCGCACTGAATTTCATTTCTAGCACATAGCCAAAAAATCGCCCCATTGACTTACATTGGAGTGCAGAAAAGGTCATTTTTTCTCGGTCCCTTTAAGAGGTAGGAGTTAAACAAGCTTAGGTCTGCGGTGCCCAGGGGGGACCCCATCCAGCCCAGCACTGAGTTTCATTCCTACCACCTTAGGAAAAAAAGTCATTATTTTGAGGCTTAGAAGTCATTTCTGCAATTCCCATAGAAAATCAACTGGCACTCTCTATTCAATTGTGTGGAGCGCATATCAGGTGGATTTTCTCTGCCGGCTTAAGAGATACACGTGAAACTAAAGCCGATCCTGGGTGCCTAGGGTGCCTGTCATCCAATCCGCACTGAATTTCATTTCTAGCACATAGCCAAAAAATCGCCCCATTGACTTACATTGGAGTGCAGAAAATGTCATTTTTTCTCGGTCCCTTTAAGAGGTAGGAGTTAAACAAGCTTAGGTCTGCGGTGCCCAAGGGGGACCCCATCCAGCCCGCACTGAGTTTCATTCCTACCACCTTAGGAAAAAAAAGTCATTATTTTGAGGCTTAGAAGTCATTTCTGCAATTCCCATAGAAAATCAACGGCGTCTCTATTCAATTGTGTGGAGCGCATATCAGGTGGATTTTCTCTGCCGGCTTAAGAGATACACGTGAAACTAAAAGCCGATCCTGGGTGCCTAGGGTGCCTGTCATCCAATCCGCACTGAATTTCATTTCTAGCACATAGCCAAAAAATCGCCCCATTGACTTACATTGGAGTGCAGAAAAGGTCATTTTTTCTCGGTCCCTTTAAGAGGTAGGAGTTAAACAAGCTTAGGTCTGCGGTGCCCAGGGGGGACCCCATCCAGCCCGCACTGAGTTTCATTCCTACCACCTTAGGAAAAAAAGTCATTATTTTGAGGCTTAGAAGTCATTTCTGCAATTCCCATAGAAAATCAACGGCGTCTCTATTCAATTGTGTGGAGCGCATATCAGGTGGGTTTTCTCTGCCGGCTTAAGAGATACACGTGAAACTAAAGCCGATCCTGGGTGCCTAGGGTGCCTGTCATCCAATCCGCACTGAATTTCATTTCTAGCACATAGCCAAAAAATCGCCCCATTGACTTACATTGGAGTGCAGAAAAGGTCATTTTTTCTCGGTCCCTTTAAGAGGTAGGAGTTAAACAAGCTTAGGTCTGCGGTGCCCAGGGGGGACCCCATCCAGCCCGCACTGAGTTTCATTCCTACCACCTTAGGAAAAAAAGTCATTATTTTGAGGCTTAGAAGTCATTTCTGCAATTCCCATAGAAAATCAACGGCGTCTCTATTCAATTGTGTGGAGCGCATATCAGGTGGGTTTTCTCTGCCGGCTTAAGAGATACACGTGAAACTAAAGCCGATCCTGGGTGCCTAGGGTGCCTGTCATCCAATCCGCACTGAATTTCATTTCTAGCACATAGCCAAAAAATCGCCCCATTGACTTACATTGGAGTGCAGAAAAGGTCATTTTTTCTCGGTCCCTTTAAGAGGTAGGAGTTAAACAAGCTTAGGTCTGCGGTGCCCAGGGGGGACCCCATCCAGCCCGCACTGAGTTTCATTCCTACCACCTTAGGAAAAAAAGTCATTATTTTGAGGCTTAGAAGTCATTTCTGCAATTCCCATAGAAAATCAACGGCGTCTCTATTCAATTGTGTGGAGCGCATATCAGGTGGGTTTTCTCTGCCGGCTTAAGAGATACACGTGAAACTAAAGCCGATCCTGGGTGCCTAGGGTGCCTGTCATCCAATCCGCACTGAATTTCATTTCTAGCACATAGCCAAAAAATCGCCCCATTGACTTACATTGGAGTGCAGAAAAGGTCATTTTTTCTCGGTCCCTTTAAGAGGTAGGAGTTAAACAAGCTTAGGTCTGCGGTGCCCAGGGGGGACCCCATCCAGCCCGCACTGAGTTTCATTCCTACCACCTTAGGAAAAAAAGTCATTATTTTGAGGCTTAGAAGTCATTTCTGCAATTCCCATAGAAAATCAACGGCGTCTCTATTCAATTGTGTGGAGCGCATATCAGGTGGGTTTTCTCTGCCGGCTTAAGAGATACACGTGAAACTAAAGCCGATCCTGGGTGCCTAGGGTGCCTGTCATCCAATCCGCACTGAATTTCATTTCTAGCACATAGCCAAAAAATCGCCCCATTGACTTACATTGGAGTGCAGAAAAGGTCATTTTTTCTCGGTCCCTTTAAGAGGTAGGAGTTAAACAAGCTTAGGTCTGCGGTGCCCAGGGGGGACCCCATCCAGCCCGCACTGAGTTTCATTCCTACCACCTTAGGAAAAAAAGTCATTATTTTGAGGCTTAGAAGTCATTTCTGCAATTCCCATAGAAAATCAACGGCGTCTCTATTCAATTGTGTGGAGCGCATATCAGGTGGGTTTTCTCTGCCGGCTTAAGAGATACACGTGAAACTAAAGCCGATCCTGGGTGCCTAGGGTGCCTGTCATCCAATCCGCACTGAATTTCATTTCTAGCACATAGCCAAAAAATCGCCCCATTGACTTACATTGGAGTGCAGAAAAGGTCATTTTTTCTCGGTCCCTTTAAGAGGTAGGAGTTAAACAAGCTTAGGTCTGCGGTGCCCAGGGGGGACCCCATCCAGCCCGCACTGAGTTTCATTCCTACCACCTTAGGAAAAAAAGTCATTATTTTGAGGCTTAGAAGTCATTTCTGCAATTCCCATAGAAAATCAACGGCGTCTCTATTCAATTGTGTGGAGCGCATATCAGGTGGGTTTTCTCTGCCGGCTTAAGAGATACACGTGAAACTAAAGCCGATCCTGGGTGCCTAGGGTGCCTGTCATCCAATCCGCACTGAATTTCATTTCTAGCACATAGCCAAAAAATCGCCCCATTGACTTACATTGGAGTGCAGAAAAGGTCATTTTTTCTCGGTCCCTTTAAGAGGTAGGAGTTAAACAAGCTTAGGTCTGCGGTGCCCAGGGGGGACCCCATCCAGCCCGCACTGAGTTTCATTCCTACCACCTTAGGAAAAAAAGTCATTATTTTGAGGCTTAGAAGTCATTTCTGCAATTCCCATAGAAAATCAACGGCGTCTCTATTCAATTGTGTGGAGCGCATATCAGGTGGGTTTTCTCTGCCGGCTTAAGAGATACACGTGAAACTAAAGCCGATCCTGGGTGCCTAGGGTGCCTGTCATCCAATCCGCACTGAATTTCATTTCTAGCACATAGCCAAAAAATCGCCCCATTGACTTACATTGGAGTGCAGAAAAGGTCATTTTTTCTCGGTCCCTTTAAGAGGTAGGAGTTAAACAAGCTTAGGTCTGCGGTGCCCAGGGGGGACCCCATCCAGCCCGCACTGAGTTTCATTCCTACCACCTTAGGAAAAAAAGTCATTATTTTGAGGCTTAGAAGTCATTTCTGCAATTCCCATAGAAAATCAACGGCGTCTCTATTCAATTGTGTGGAGCGCATATCAGGTGGGTTTTCTCTGCCGGCTTAAGAGATACACGTGAAACTAAAGCCGATCCTGGGTGCCTAGGGTGCCTGTCATCCAATCCGCACTGAATTTCATTTCTAGCACATAGCCAAAAAATCGCCCCATTGACTTACATTGGAGTGCAGAAAAGGTCATTTTTTCTCGGTCCCTTTAAGAGGTAGGAGTTAAACAAGCTTAGGTCTGCGGTGCCCAGGGGGGACCCCATCCAGCCCGCACTGAGTTTCATTCCTACCACCTTAGGAAAAAAAGTCATTATTTTGAGGCTTAGAAGTCATTTCTGCAATTCCCATAGAAAATCAACGGCGTCTCTATTCAATTGTGTGGAGCGCATATCAGGTGGGTTTTCTCTGCCGGCTTAAGAGATACACGTGAAACTAAAGCCGATCCTGGGTGCCTAGGGTGCCTGTCATCCAATCCGCACTGAATTTCATTTCTAGCACATAGCCAAAAAATCGCCCCATTGACTTACATTGGAGTGCAGAAAAGGTCATTTTTTCTCGGTCCCTTTAAGAGGTAGGAGTTAAACAAGCTTAGGTCTGCGGTGCCCAGGGGGGACCCCATCCAGCCCGCACTGAGTTTCATTCCTACCACCTTAGGAAAAAAAGTCATTATTTTGAGGCTTAGAAGTCATTTCTGCAATTCCCATAGAAAATCAACGGCGTCTCTATTCAATTGTGTGGAGCGCATATCAGGTGGGTTTTCTCTGCCGGCTTAAGAGATACACGTGAAACTAAAGCCGATCCTGGGTGCCTAGGGTGCCTGTCATCCAATCCGCACTGAATTTCATTTCTAGCACATAGCCAAAAAATCGCCCCATTGACTTACATTGGAGTGCAGAAAAGGTCATTTTTTCTCGGTCCCTTTAAGAGGTAGGAGTTAAACAAGCTTAGGTCTGCGGTGCCCAGGGGGGACCCCATCCAGCCCGCACTGAGTTTCATTCCTACCACCTTAGGAAAAAAAGTCATTATTTTGAGGCTTAGAAGTCATTTCTGCAATTCCCATAGAAAATCAACGGCGTCTCTATTCAATTGTGTGGAGCGCATATCAGGTGGGTTTTCTCTGCCGGCTTAAGAGATACACGTGAAACTAAAGCCGATCCTGGGTGCCTAGGGTGCCTGTCATCCAATCCGCACTGAATTTCATTTCTAGCACATAGCCAAAAAATCGCCCCATTGACTTACATTGGAGTGCAGAAAAGGTCATTTTTTCTCGGTCCCTTTAAGAGGTAGGAGTTAAACAAGCTTAGGTCTGCGGTGCCCAGGGGGGACCCCATCCAGCCCGCACTGAGTTTCATTCCTACCACCTTAGGAAAAAAAGTCATTATTTTGAGGCTTAGAAGTCATTTCTGCAATTCCCATAGAAAATCAACGGCGTCTCTATTCAATTGTGTGGAGCGCATATCAGGTGGGTTTTCTCTGCCGGCTTAAGAGATACACGTGAAACTAAAGCCGATCCTGGGTGCCTAGGGTGCCTGTCATCCAATCCGCACTGAATTTCATTTCTAGCACATAGCCAAAAAATCGCCCCATTGACTTACATTGGAGTGCAGAAAAGGTCATTTTTTCTCGGTCCCTTTAAGAGGTAGGAGTTAAACAAGCTTAGGTCTGCGGTGCCCAGGGGGGACCCCATCCAGCCCGCACTGAGTTTCATTCCTACCACCTTAGGAAAAAAAGTCATTATTTTGAGGCTTAGAAGTCATTTCTGCAATTCCCATAGAAAATCAACGGCGTCTCTATTCAATTGTGTGGAGCGCATATCAGGTGGGTTTTCTCTGCCGGCTTAAGAGATACACGTGAAACTAAAGCCGATCCTGGGTGCCTAGGGTGCCTGTCATCCAATCCGCACTGAATTTCATTTCTAGCACATAGCCAAAAAATCGCCCCATTGACTTACATTGGAGTGCAGAAAAGGTCATTTTTTCTCGGTCCCTTTAAGAGGTAGGAGTTAAACAAGCTTAGGTCTGCGGTGCCCAGGGGGGACCCCATCCAGCCCGCACTGAGTTTCATTCCTACCACCTTAGGAAAAAAAGTCATTATTTTGAGGCTTAGAAGTCATTTCTGCAATTCCCATAGAAAATCAACGGCGTCTCTATTCAATTGTGTGGAGCGCATATCAGGTGGGTTTTCTCTGCCGGCTTAAGAGATACACGTGAAACTAAAGCCGATCCTGGGTGCCTAGGGTGCCTGTCATCCAATCCGCACTGAATTTCATTTCTAGCACATAGCCAAAAAATCGCCCCATTGACTTACATTGGAGTGCAGAAAAGGTCATTTTTTCTCGGTCCCTTTAAGAGGTAGGAGTTAAACAAGCTTAGGTCTGCGGTGCCCAGGGGGGACCCCATCCAGCCCGCACTGAGTTTCATTCCTACCACCTTAGGAAAAAAAGTCATTATTTTGAGGCTTAGAAGTCATTTCTGCAATTCCCATAGAAAATCAACGGCGTCTCTATTCAATTGTGTGGAGCGCATATCAGGTGGGTTTTCTCTGCCGGCTTAAGAGATACACGTGAAACTAAAGCCGATCCTGGGTGCCTAGGGTGCCTGTCATCCAATCCGCACTGAATTTCATTTCTAGCACATAGCCAAAAAATCGCCCCATTGACTTACATTGGAGTGCAGAAAAGGTCATTTTTTCTCGGTCCCTTTAAGAGGTAGGAGTTAAACAAGCTTAGGTCTGCGGTGCCCAGGGGGGACCCCATCCAGCCCGCACTGAGTTTCATTCCTACCACCTTAGGAAAAAAAGTCATTATTTTGAGGCTTAGAAGTCATTTCTGCAATTCCCATAGAAAATCAACGGCGTCTCTATTCAATTGTGTGGAGCGCATATCAGGTGGGTTTTCTCTGCCGGCTTAAGAGATACACGTGAAACTAAAGCCGATCCTGGGTGCCTAGGGTGCCTGTCATCCAATCCGCACTGAATTTCATTTCTAGCACATAGCCAAAAAATCGCCCCATTGACTTACATTGGAGTGCAGAAAAGGTCATTTTTTCTCGGTCCCTTTAAGAGGTAGGAGTTAAACAAGCTTAGGTCTGCGGTGCCCAGGGGGGACCCCATCCAGCCCGCACTGAGTTTCATTCCTACCACCTTAGGAAAAAAAGTCATTATTTTGAGGCTTAGAAGTCATTTCTGCAATTCCCATAGAAAATCAACGGCGTCTCTATTCAATTGTGTGGAGCGCATATCAGGTGGGTTTTCTCTGCCGGCTTAAGAGATACACGTGAAACTAAAGCCGATCCTGGGTGCCTAGGGTGCCTGTCATCCAATCCGCACTGAATTTCATTTCTAGCACATAGCCAAAAAATCGCCCCATTGACTTACATTGGAGTGCAGAAAAGGTCATTTTTTCTCGGTCCCTTTAAGAGGTAGGAGTTAAACAAGCTTAGGTCTGCGGTGCCCAGGGGGGACCCCATCCAGCCCGCACTGAGTTTCATTCCTACCACCTTAGGAAAAAAAGTCATTATTTTGAGGCTTAGAAGTCATTTCTGCAATTCCCATAGAAAATCAACGGCGTCTCTATTCAATTGTGTGGAGCGCATATCAGGTGGGTTTTCTCTGCCGGCTTAAGAGATACACGTGAAACTAAAGCCGATCCTGGGTGCCTAGGGTGCCTGTCATCCAATCCGCACTGAATTTCATTTCTAGCACATAGCCAAAAAATCGCCCCATTGACTTACATTGGAGTGCAGAAAAGGTCATTTTTTCTCGGTCCCTTTAAGAGGTAGGAGTTAAACAAGCTTAGGTCTGCGGTGCCCAGGGGGGACCCCATCCAGCCCGCACTGAGTTTCATTCCTACCACCTTAGGAAAAAAAGTCATTATTTTGAGGCTTAGAAGTCATTTCTGCAATTCCCATAGAAAATCAACGGCGTCTCTATTCAATTGTGTGGAGCGCATATCAGGTGGGTTTTCTCTGCCGGCTTAAGAGATACACGTGAAACTAAAGCCGATCCTGGGTGCCTAGGGTGCCTGTCATCCAATCCGCACTGAATTTCATTTCTAGCACATAGCCAAAAAATCGCCCCATTGACTTACATTGGAGTGCAGAAAAGGTCATTTTTTCTCGGTCCCTTTAAGAGGTAGGAGTTAAACAAGCTTAGGTCTGCGGTGCCCAGGGGGGACCCCATCCAGCCCGCACTGAGTTTCATTCCTACCACCTTAGGAAAAAAAGTCATTATTTTGAGGCTTAGAAGTCATTTCTGCAATTCCCATAGAAAATCAACGGCGTCTCTATTCAATTGTGTGGAGCGCATATCAGGTGGGTTTTCTCTGCCGGCTTAAGAGATACACGTGAAACTAAAGCCGATCCTGGGTGCCTAGGGTGCCTGTCATCCAATCCGCACTGAATTTCATTTCTAGCACATAGCCAAAAAATCGCCCCATTGACTTACATTGGAGTGCAGAAAAGGTCATTTTTTCTCGGTCCCTTTAAGAGGTAGGAGTTAAACAAGCTTAGGTCTGCGGTGCCCAGGGGGGACCCCATCCAGCCCGCACTGAGTTTCATTCCTACCACCTTAGGAAAAAAAGTCATTATTTTGAGGCTTAGAAGTCATTTCTGCAATTCCCATAGAAAATCAACGGCGTCTCTATTCAATTGTGTGGAGCGCATATCAGGTGGGTTTTCTCTGCCGGCTTAAGAGATACACGTGAAACTAAAGCCGATCCTGGGTGCCTAGGGTGCCTGTCATCCAATCCGCACTGAATTTCATTTCTAGCACATAGCCAAAAAATCGCCCCATTGACTTACATTGGAGTGCAGAAAAGGTCATTTTTTCTCGGTCCCTTTAAGAGGTAGGAGTTAAACAAGCTTAGGTCTGCGGTGCCCAGGGGGGACCCCATCCAGCCCGCACTGAGTTTCATTCCTACCACCTTAGGAAAAAAAGTCATTATTTTGAGGCTTAGAAGTCATTTCTGCAATTCCCATAGAAAATCAACGGCGTCTCTATTCAATTGTGTGGAGCGCATATCAGGTGGGTTTTCTCTGCCGGCTTAAGAGATACACGTGAAACTAAAGCCGATCCTGGGTGCCTAGGGTGCCTGTCATCCAATCCGCACTGAATTTCATTTCTAGCACATAGCCAAAAAATCGCCCCATTGACTTACATTGGAGTGCAGAAAAGGTCATTTTTTCTCGGTCCCTTTAAGAGGTAGGAGTTAAACAAGCTTAGGTCTGCGGTGCCCAGGGGGGACCCCATCCAGCCCGCACTGAGTTTCATTCCTACCACCTTAGGAAAAAAAGTCATTATTTTGAGGCTTAGAAGTCATTTCTGCAATTCCCATAGAAAATCAACGGCGTCTCTATTCAATTGTGTGGAGCGCATATCAGGTGGGTTTTCTCTGCCGGCTTAAGAGATACACGTGAAACTAAAGCCGATCCTGGGTGCCTAGGGTGCCTGTCATCCAATCCGCACTGAATTTCATTTCTAGCACATAGCCAAAAAATCGCCCCATTGACTTACATTGGAGTGCAGAAAAGGTCATTTTTTCTCGGTCCCTTTAAGAGGTAGGAGTTAAACAAGCTTAGGTCTGCGGTGCCCAGGGGGGACCCCATCCAGCCCGCACTGAGTTTCATTCCTACCACCTTAGGAAAAAAAGTCATTATTTTGAGGCTTAGAAGTCATTTCTGCAATTCCCATAGAAAATCAACGGCGTCTCTATTCAATTGTGTGGAGCGCATATCAGGTGGGTTTTCTCTGCCGGCTTAAGAGATACACGTGAAACTAAAGCCGATCCTGGGTGCCTAGGGTGCCTGTCATCCAATCCGCACTGAATTTCATTTCTAGCACATAGCCAAAAAATCGCCCCATTGACTTACATTGGAGTGCAGAAAAGGTCATTTTTTCTCGGTCCCTTTAAGAGGTAGGAGTTAAACAAGCTTAGGTCTGCGGTGCCCAGGGGGGACCCCATCCAGCCCGCACTGAGTTTCATTCCTACCACCTTAGGAAAAAAAGTCATTATTTTGAGGCTTAGAAGTCATTTCTGCAATTCCCATAGAAAATCAACGGCGTCTCTATTCAATTGTGTGGAGCGCATATCAGGTGGGTTTTCTCTGCCGGCTTAAGAGATACACGTGAAACTAAAGCCGATCCTGGGTGCCTAGGGTGCCTGTCATCCAATCCGCACTGAATTTCATTTCTAGCACATAGCCAAAAAATCGCCCCATTGACTTACATTGGAGTGCAGAAAAGGTCATTTTTTCTCGGTCCCTTTAAGAGGTAGGAGTTAAACAAGCTTAGGTCTGCGGTGCCCAGGGGGGACCCCATCCAGCCCGCACTGAGTTTCATTCCTACCACCTTAGGAAAAAAAGTCATTATTTTGAGGCTTAGAAGTCATTTCTGCAATTCCCATAGAAAATCAACGGCGTCTCTATTCAATTGTGTGGAGCGCATATCAGGTGGGTTTTCTCTGCCGGCTTAAGAGATACACGTGAAACTAAAGCCGATCCTGGGTGCCTAGGGTGCCTGTCATCCAATCCGCACTGAATTTCATTTCTAGCACATAGCCAAAAAATCGCCCCATTGACTTACATTGGAGTGCAGAAAAGGTCATTTTTTCTCGGTCCCTTTAAGAGGTAGGAGTTAAACAAGCTTAGGTCTGCGGTGCCCAGGGGGGACCCCATCCAGCCCGCACTGAGTTTCATTCCTACCACCTTAGGAAAAAAAGTCATTATTTTGAGGCTTAGAAGTCATTTCTGCAATTCCCATAGAAAATCAACGGCGTCTCTATTCAATTGTGTGGAGCGCATATCAGGTGGGTTTTCTCTGCCGGCTTAAGAGATACACGTGAAACTAAAGCCGATCCTGGGTGCCTAGGGTGCCTGTCATCCAATCCGCACTGAATTTCATTTCTAGCACATAGCCAAAAAATCGCCCCATTGACTTACATTGGAGTGCAGAAAAGGTCATTTTTTCTCGGTCCCTTTAAGAGGTAGGAGTTAAACAAGCTTAGGTCTGCGGTGCCCAGGGGGGACCCCATCCAGCCCGCACTGAGTTTCATTCCTACCACCTTAGGAAAAAAAGTCATTATTTTGAGGCTTAGAAGTCATTTCTGCAATTCCCATAGAAAATCAACGGCGTCTCTATTCAATTGTGTGGAGCGCATATCAGGTGGGTTTTCTCTGCCGGCTTAAGAGATACACGTGAAACTAAAGCCGATCCTGGGTGCCTAGGGTGCCTGTCATCCAATCCGCACTGAATTTCATTTCTAGCACATAGCCAAAAAATCGCCCCATTGACTTACATTGGAGTGCAGAAAAGGTCATTTTTTCTCGGTCCCTTTAAGAGGTAGGAGTTAAACAAGCTTAGGTCTGCGGTGCCCAGGGGGGACCCCATCCAGCCCGCACTGAGTTTCATTCCTACCACCTTAGGAAAAAAAGTCATTATTTTGAGGCTTAGAAGTCATTTCTGCAATTCCCATAGAAAATCAACGGCGTCTCTATTCAATTGTGTGGAGCGCATATCAGGTGGGTTTTCTCTGCCGGCTTAAGAGATACACGTGAAACTAAAGCCGATCCTGGGTGCCTAGGGTGCCTGTCATCCAATCCGCACTGAATTTCATTTCTAGCACATAGCCAAAAAATCGCCCCATTGACTTACATTGGAGTGCAGAAAAGGTCATTTTTTCTCGGTCCCTTTAAGAGGTAGGAGTTAAACAAGCTTAGGTCTGCGGTGCCCAGGGGGGACCCCATCCAGCCCGCACTGAGTTTCATTCCTACCACCTTAGGAAAAAAAGTCATTATTTTGAGGCTTAGAAGTCATTTCTGCAATTCCCATAGAAAATCAACGGCGTCTCTATTCAATTGTGTGGAGCGCATATCAGGTGGGTTTTCTCTGCCGGCTTAAGAGATACACGTGAAACTAAAGCCGATCCTGGGTGCCTAGGGTGCCTGTCATCCAATCCGCACTGAATTTCATTTCTAGCACATAGCCAAAAAATCGCCCCATTGACTTACATTGGAGTGCAGAAAAGGTCATTTTTTCTCGGTCCCTTTAAGAGGTAGGAGTTAAACAAGCTTAGGTCTGCGGTGCCCAGGGGGGACCCCATCCAGCCCGCACTGAGTTTCATTCCTACCACCTTAGGAAAAAAAGTCATTATTTTGAGGCTTAGAAGTCATTTCTGCAATTCCCATAGAAAATCAACGGCGTCTCTATTCAATTGTGTGGAGCGCATATCAGGTGGGTTTTCTCTGCCGGCTTAAGAGATACACGTGAAACTAAAGCCGATCCTGGGTGCCTAGGGTGCCTGTCATCCAATCCGCACTGAATTTCATTTCTAGCACATAGCCAAAAAATCGCCCCATTGACTTACATTGGAGTGCAGAAAAGGTCATTTTTTCTCGGTCCCTTTAAGAGGTAGGAGTTAAACAAGCTTAGGTCTGCGGTGCCCAGGGGGGACCCCATCCAGCCCGCACTGAGTTTCATTCCTACCACCTTAGGAAAAAAAGTCATTATTTTGAGGCTTAGAAGTCATTTCTGCAATTCCCATAGAAAATCAACGGCGTCTCTATTCAATTGTGTGGAGCGCATATCAGGTGGGTTTTCTCTGCCGGCTTAAGAGATACACGTGAAACTAAAGCCGATCCTGGGTGCCTAGGGTGCCTGTCATCCAATCCGCACTGAATTTCATTTCTAGCACATAGCCAAAAAATCGCCCCATTGACTTACATTGGAGTGCAGAAAAGGTCATTTTTTCTCGGTCCCTTTAAGAGGTAGGAGTTAAACAAGCTTAGGTCTGCGGTGCCCAGGGGGGACCCCATCCAGCCCGCACTGAGTTTCATTCCTACCACCTTAGGAAAAAAAGTCATTATTTTGAGGCTTAGAAGTCATTTCTGCAATTCCCATAGAAAATCAACGGCGTCTCTATTCAATTGTGTGGAGCGCATATCAGGTGGGTTTTCTCTGCCGGCTTAAGAGATACACGTGAAACTAAAGCCGATCCTGGGTGCCTAGGGTGCCTGTCATCCAATCCGCACTGAATTTCATTTCTAGCACATAGCCAAAAAATCGCCCCATTGACTTACATTGGAGTGCAGAAAAGGTCATTTTTTCTCGGTCCCTTTAAGAGGTAGGAGTTAAACAAGCTTAGGTCTGCGGTGCCCAGGGGGGACCCCATCCAGCCCGCACTGAGTTTCATTCCTACCACCTTAGGAAAAAAAGTCATTATTTTGAGGCTTAGAAGTCATTTCTGCAATTCCCATAGAAAATCAACGGCGTCTCTATTCAATTGTGTGGAGCGCATATCAGGTGGGTTTTCTCTGCCGGCTTAAGAGATACACGTGAAACTAAAGCCGATCCTGGGTGCCTAGGGTGCCTGTCATCCAATCCGCACTGAATTTCATTTCTAGCACATAGCCAAAAAATCGCCCCATTGACTTACATTGGAGTGCAGAAAAGGTCATTTTTTCTCGGTCCCTTTAAGAGGTAGGAGTTAAACAAGCTTAGGTCTGCGGTGCCCAGGGGGGACCCCATCCAGCCCGCACTGAGTTTCATTCCTACCACCTTAGGAAAAAAAGTCATTATTTTGAGGCTTAGAAGTCATTTCTGCAATTCCCATAGAAAATCAACGGCGTCTCTATTCAATTGTGTGGAGCGCATATCAGGTGGGTTTTCTCTGCCGGCTTAAGAGATACACGTGAAACTAAAGCCGATCCTGGGTGCCTAGGGTGCCTGTCATCCAATCCGCACTGAATTTCATTTCTAGCACATAGCCAAAAAATCGCCCCATTGACTTACATTGGAGTGCAGAAAAGGTCATTTTTTCTCGGTCCCTTTAAGAGGTAGGAGTTAAACAAGCTTAGGTCTGCGGTGCCCAGGGGGGACCCCATCCAGCCCGCACTGAGTTTCATTCCTACCACCTTAGGAAAAAAAGTCATTATTTTGAGGCTTAGAAGTCATTTCTGCAATTCCCATAGAAAATCAACGGCGTCTCTATTCAATTGTGTGGAGCGCATATCAGGTGGGTTTTCTCTGCCGGCTTAAGAGATACACGTGAAACTAAAGCCGATCCTGGGTGCCTAGGGTGCCTGTCATCCAATCCGCACTGAATTTCATTTCTAGCACATAGCCAAAAAATCGCCCCATTGACTTACATTGGAGTGCAGAAAAGGTCATTTTTTCTCGGTCCCTTTAAGAGGTAGGAGTTAAACAAGCTTAGGTCTGCGGTGCCCAGGGGGGACCCCATCCAGCCCGCACTGAGTTTCATTCCTACCACCTTAGGAAAAAAAGTCATTATTTTGAGGCTTAGAAGTCATTTCTGCAATTCCCATAGAAAATCAACGGCGTCTCTATTCAATTGTGTGGAGCGCATATCAGGTGGGTTTTCTCTGCCGGCTTAAGAGATACACGTGAAACTAAAGCCGATCCTGGGTGCCTAGGGTGCCTGTCATCCAATCCGCACTGAATTTCATTTCTAGCACATAGCCAAAAAATCGCCCCATTGACTTACATTGGAGTGCAGAAAAGGTCATTTTTTCTCGGTCCCTTTAAGAGGTAGGAGTTAAACAAGCTTAGGTCTGCGGTGCCCAGGGGGGACCCCATCCAGCCCGCACTGAGTTTCATTCCTACCACCTTAGGAAAAAAAGTCATTATTTTGAGGCTTAGAAGTCATTTCTGCAATTCCCATAGAAAATCAACGGCGTCTCTATTCAATTGTGTGGAGCGCATATCAGGTGGGTTTTCTCTGCCGGCTTAAGAGATACACGTGAAACTAAAGCCGATCCTGGGTGCCTAGGGTGCCTGTCATCCAATCCGCACTGAATTTCATTTCTAGCACATAGCCAAAAAATCGCCCCATTGACTTACATTGGAGTGCAGAAAAGGTCATTTTTTCTCGGTCCCTTTAAGAGGTAGGAGTTAAACAAGCTTAGGTCTGCGGTGCCCAGGGGGGACCCCATCCAGCCCGCACTGAGTTTCATTCCTACCACCTTAGGAAAAAAAGTCATTATTTTGAGGCTTAGAAGTCATTTCTGCAATTCCCATAGAAAATCAACGGCGTCTCTATTCAATTGTGTGGAGCGCATATCAGGTGGGTTTTCTCTGCCGGCTTAAGAGATACACGTGAAACTAAAGCCGATCCTGGGTGCCTAGGGTGCCTGTCATCCAATCCGCACTGAATTTCATTTCTAGCACATAGCCAAAAAATCGCCCCATTGACTTACATTGGAGTGCAGAAAAGGTCATTTTTTCTCGGTCCCTTTAAGAGGTAGGAGTTAAACAAGCTTAGGTCTGCGGTGCCCAGGGGGGACCCCATCCAGCCCGCACTGAGTTTCATTCCTACCACCTTAGGAAAAAAAGTCATTATTTTGAGGCTTAGAAGTCATTTCTGCAATTCCCATAGAAAATCAACGGCGTCTCTATTCAATTGTGTGGAGCGCATATCAGGTGGGTTTTCTCTGCCGGCTTAAGAGATACACGTGAAACTAAAGCCGATCCTGGGTGCCTAGGGTGCCTGTCATCCAATCCGCACTGAATTTCATTTCTAGCACATAGCCAAAAAATCGCCCCATTGACTTACATTGGAGTGCAGAAAAGGTCATTTTTTCTCGGTCCCTTTAAGAGGTAGGAGTTAAACAAGCTTAGGTCTGCGGTGCCCAGGGGGGACCCCATCCAGCCCGCACTGAGTTTCATTCCTACCACCTTAGGAAAAAAAGTCATTATTTTGAGGCTTAGAAGTCATTTCTGCAATTCCCATAGAAAATCAACGGCGTCTCTATTCAATTGTGTGGAGCGCATATCAGGTGGGTTTTCTCTGCCGGCTTAAGAGATACACGTGAAACTAAAGCCGATCCTGGGTGCCTAGGGTGCCTGTCATCCAATCCGCACTGAATTTCATTTCTAGCACATAGCCAAAAAATCGCCCCATTGACTTACATTGGAGTGCAGAAAAGGTCATTTTTTCTCGGTCCCTTTAAGAGGTAGGAGTTAAACAAGCTTAGGTCTGCGGTGCCCAGGGGGGACCCCATCCAGCCCGCACTGAGTTTCATTCCTACCACCTTAGGAAAAAAAGTCATTATTTTGAGGCTTAGAAGTCATTTCTGCAATTCCCATAGAAAATCAACGGCGTCTCTATTCAATTGTGTGGAGCGCATATCAGGTGGGTTTTCTCTGCCGGCTTAAGAGATACACGTGAAACTAAAGCCGATCCTGGGTGCCTAGGGTGCCTGTCATCCAATCCGCACTGAATTTCATTTCTAGCACATAGCCAAAAAATCGCCCCATTGACTTACATTGGAGTGCAGAAAAGGTCATTTTTTCTCGGTCCCTTTAAGAGGTAGGAGTTAACAAGCTTAGGTCTGCGGTGCCCAGGGGGGACCCCATCCAGCCCACACTGAGTTTCATTCCTACCACCTTAGGAAAAAAAGTCATTATTTTGAGGCTTAGAAGTCATTTCTGCAATTCCCATAGAAAATCAATTGGCGTCTCTATTCAATTGTGTGGAGCGCATATCAGGTGGGTTTTCTCTGCCGGCTTAAGAGATACACGTGAAACTAAAGCCGATCCTGGGTGCCTAGGGTGCCTGTCATCCAATCCGCACTGAATTTCATTTCTAGCACATAGCCAAAAAATCGCCCCATTGACTTACATTGGAGTGCAGAAAAGGTCATTTTTTCTCGGTCCCTTTAAGAGGTAGGAGTTAAACAAGCTTAGGTCTGCGGTGCCCAGGGGGGACCCCATCCAGCCCGCACTGAGTTTCATTCCTACCACCTTAGGAAAAAAAGTCATTATTTTGAGGCTTAGAAGTCATTTCTGCAATTCCCATAGAAAATCAACGGCGTCTCTATTCAATTGTGTGGAGCGCATATCAGGTGGGTTTTCTCTGCCGGCTTAAGAGATACACGTGAAACTAAAGCCGATCCTGGGTGCCTAGGGTGCCTGTCATCCAATCCGCACTGAATTTCATTTCTAGCACATAGCCAAAAAATCGCCCCATTGACTTACATTGGAGTGCAGAAAAGGTCATTTTTTCTCGGTCCCTTTAAGAGGTAGGAGTTAAACAAGCTTAGGTCTGCGGTGCCCAGGGGGGACCCCATCCAGCCCGCACTGAGTTTCATTCCTACCACCTTAGGAAAAAAAGTCATTATTTTGAGGCTTAGAAGTCATTTCTGCAATTCCCATAGAAAATCAACTGGCGTCTCTATTCAATTGTGTGGAGCGCATATCAGGTGGGTTTTCTCTGCCGGCTTAAGAGATACACGTGAAACTAAAGCCGATCCTGGGTGCCTAGGGTGCCTGTCATCCAATCCGCACTGAATTTCATTTCTAGCACATAGCCAAAAAATCGCCCCATTGACTTACATTGGAGTGCAGAAAAGGTCATTTTTTCTCGGTCCCTTTAAGAGGTAGGAGTTAAACAAGCTTAGGTCTGCGGTGCCCAGGGGGGACCCCATCCAGCCCGCACTGAGTTTCATTCCTACCACCTTAGGAAAAAAAGTCATTATTTTGAGGCTTAGAAGTCATTTCTGCAATTCCCATAGAAAATCAACGGCGTCTCTATTCAATTGTGTGGAGCGCATATCAGGTGGGTTTTCTCTGCCGGCTTAAGAGATACACGTGAAACTAAAGCCGATCCTGGGTGCCTAGGGTGCCTGTCATCCAATCCGCACTGAATTTCATTTCTAGCACATAGCCAAAAAATCGCCCCATTGACTTACATTGGAGTGCAGAAAAGGTCATTTTTTCTCGGTCCCTTTAAGAGGTAGGAGTTAAACAAGCTTAGGTCTGCGGTGCCCAGGGGGGACCCCATCCAGCCCGCACTGAGTTTCATTCCTACCACCTTAGGAAAAAAAGTCATTATTTTGAGGCTTAGAAGTCATTTCTGCAATTCCCATAGAAAATCAACGGCGTCTCTAATTCAATTGTGTGGAGCGCATATCAGGTGGGTTTTCTCTGCCGGCTTAAGAGATACACGTGAAACTAAAGCCGATCCTGGGTGCCTAGGGTGCCTGTCATCCAATCCGCACTGAATTTCATTTCTAGCACATAGCCAAAAAATCGCCCCATTGACTTACATTGGAGTGCAGAAAAGGTCATTTTTTCTCGGTCCCTTTAAGAGGTAGGAGTTAAACAAGCTTAGGTCTGCGGTGCCCAGGGGGGACCCCATCCAGCCCGCACTGAGTTTCATTCCTACCACCTTAGGAAAAAAAGTCATTATTTTGAGGCTTAGAAGTCATTTCTGCAATTCCCATAGAAAATCAACGGCGTCTCTATTCAATTGTGTGGAGCGCATATCAGGTGGGTTTTCTCTGCCGGCTTAAGAGATACACGTGAAACTAAAGCCGATCCTGGGTGCCTAGGGTGCCTGTCATCCAATCCGCACTGAATTTCATTTCTAGCACATAGCCAAAAAATCGCCCCATTGACTTACATTGGAGTGCAGAAAAGGTCATTTTTTCTCGGTCCCTTTAAGAGGTAGGAGTTAAACAAGCTTAGGTCTGCGGTGCCCAGGGGGGACCCCATCCAGCCCGCACTGAGTTTCATTCCTACCACCTTAGGAAAAAAAGTCATTATTTTGAGGCTTAGAAGTCATTTCTGCAATTCCCATAGAAAATCAACGGCGTCTCTAATTCAATTGTGTGGAGCGCATATCAGGTGGGTTTTCTCTGCCGGCTTAAGAGATACACGTGAAACTAAAGCCGATCCTGGGTGCCTAGGGTGCCTGTCATCCAATCCGCACTGAATTTCATTTCTAGCACATAGCCAAAAAATCGCCCCATTGACTTACATTGGAGTGCAGAAAAGGTCATTTTTTCTCGGTCCCTTTAAGAGGTAGGAGTTAAACAAGCTTAGGTCTGCGGTGCCCAGGGGGGACCCCATCCAGCCCGCACTGAGTTTCATTCCTACCACCTTAGGAAAAAAAGTCATTATTTTGAGGCTTAGAAGTCATTTCTGCAATTCCCATAGAAAATCAACGGCGTCTCTAATTCAATTGTGTGGAGCGCATATCAGGTGGGTTTTCTCTGCCGGCTTAAGAGATACACGTGAAACTAAAGCCGATCCTGGGTGCCTAGGGTGCCTGTCATCCAATCCGCACTGAATTTCATTTCTAGCACATAGCCAAAAAATCGCCCCATTGACTTACATTGGAGTGCAGAAAAGGTCATTTTTTCTCGGTCCCTTTAAGAGGTAGGAGTTAAACAAGCTTAGGTCTGCGGTGCCCAGGGGGGACCCCATCCAGCCCGCACTGAGTTTCATTCCTACCACCTTAGGAAAAAAAGTCATTATTTTGAGGCTTAGAAGTCATTTCTGCAATTCCCATAGAAAATCAACGGCGTCTCTATTCAATTGTGTGGAGCGCATATCAGGTGGATTTTCTCTGCCGGCTTAAGAGATACACGTGAAACTAAAGCCGATCCTGGGTGCCTAGGGTGCCTGTCATCCAATCCGCACTGAATTTCATTTCTAGCACATAGCCAAAAAATCGCCCCATTGACTTACATTGGAGTGCAGAAAAGGTCATTTTTTCTCGGTCCCTTTAAGAGGTAGGAGTTAAACAAGCTTAGGTCTGCGGTGCCCAGGGGGGACCCCATCCAGCCCGCACTGAGTTTCATTCCTACCACCTTAGGAAAAAAAGTCATTATTTTGAGGCTTAGAAGTCATTTCTGCAATTCCCATAGAAAATCAACTGGCGTCTCTATTCAATTGTGTGGAGCGCATATCAGGTGGGTTTTCTCTGCCGGCTTAAGAGATACACGTGAAACTAAAGCCGATCCTGGGTGCCTAGGGTGCCTGTCATCCAATCCGCACTGAATTTCATTTCTAGCACATAGCCAAAAAATCGCCCCATTGACTTACATTGGAGTGCAGAAAAGGTCATTTTTTCTCGGTCCCTTTAAGAGGTAGGAGTTAAACAAGCTTAGGTCTGCGGTGCCCAGGGGGGACCCCATCCAGCCCGCACTGAGTTTCATTCCTACCACCTTAGGAAAAAAAGTCATTATTTTGAGGCTTAGAAGTCATTTCTGCAATTCCCATAGAAAATCAACGGCGTCTCTATTCAATTGTGTGGAGCGCATATCAGGTGGGTTTTCTCTGCCGGCTTAAGAGATACACGTGAAACTAAAGCCGATCCTGGGTGCCTAGGGTGCCTGTCATCCAATCCGCACTGAATTTCATTTCTAGCACATAGCCAAAAAATCGCCCCATTGACTTACATTGGAGTGCAGAAAAGGTCATTTTTTCTCGGTCCCTTTAAGAGGTAGGAGTTAAACAAGCTTAGGTCTGCGGTGCCCAGGGGGGACCCCATCCAGCCCGCACTGAGTTTCATTCCTACCACCTTAGGAAAAAAAGTCATTATTTTGAGGCTTAGAAGTCATTTCTGCAATTCCCATAGAAAATCAACGGCGTCTCTATTCAATTGTGTGGAGCGCATATCAGGTGGGTTTTCTCTGCCGGCTTAAGAGATACACGTGAAACTAAAGCCGATCCTGGGTGCCTAGGGTGCCTGTCATCCAATCCGCACTGAATTTCATTTCTAGCACATAGCCAAAAAATCGCCCCATTGACTTACATTGGAGTGCAGAAAAGGTCATTTTTTCTCGGTCCCTTTAAGAGGTAGGAGTTAAACAAGCTTAGGTCTGCGGTGCCCAGGGGGGACCCCATCCAGCCCGCACTGAGTTTCATTCCTACCACCTTAGGAAAAAAAGTCATTATTTTGAGGCTTAGAAGTCATTTCTGCAATTCCCATAGAAAATCAACGGCGTCTCTATTCAATTGTGTGGAGCGCATATCAGGTGGGTTTTCTCTGCCGGCTTAAGAGATACACGTGAAACTAAAGCCGATCCTGGGTGCCTAGGGTGCCTGTCATCCAATCCGCACTGAATTTCATTTCTAGCACATAGCCAAAAAATCGCCCCATTGACTTACATTGGAGTGCAGAAAAGGTCATTTTTTCTCGGTCCCTTTAAGAGGTAGGAGTTAAACAAGCTTAGGTCTGCGGTGCCCAGGGGGGACCCCATCCAGCCCGCACTGAGTTTCATTCCTACCACCTTAGGAAAAAAAGTCATTATTTTGAGGCTTAGAAGTCATTTCTGCAATTCCCATAGAAAATCAACGTTCTTGCAGTCCTAAGGCGGCACACCATGGGTTAAGTCTAGGATCCCGAGTGCAAGGCAGAAGAGACATGCTCAGCAGTATCCAATCAAAAAAGGACACATGGTATAAGAGGCCGGATCAACCACACCAACACAGAGTTTTTTTCCTTCTGCAAGTAGGAAGAGACAATTATGTGTTTTTGCACTTAATTTACACTTGTTTCTTTGTGTTTTTTTTCAGATTTGCCTGAGCAGTGTTTGCTGGCACAACGCATGTTTCAGACTTGGAGACCAGGCTACAGTGTTGCAGTCTGCCTTGATCTGTCATGCCCTGGATGGGATCTAGAGTTGGACTCAGGACTATAATATATGGTTCTCCAATCTCTTTTTCGATCCCTGTCCGCACAGTCCTCCCGGAGATGACCTGACCTGCAGATGACCTGATATGCGGAGGACCTAATGTGCGGACCACCATACATTCATTTGGTGCATGGTTCCTGTCTACCTACTCCGTCCTCTGGGGATGAATGGGACAGGACCTACATGCCGCGGGACAAGTCCTCCCGGTGATGACCTGACATGCAGATGACCCGATATGCGGAGGACCTAATGTGCGGACCACCTTACATTCATTTGATGCATGGTTCCTGTCTACCTACTCCGTCCTCTGGGGATGAATGGGACAGGACCTACATGCCGCGGGACAAATCCTCCCGGTGATGACCTGACATGCAGGTGACCTGATATGCGGAGGACCTAAGGTACGGACCACCATACATTCATTTGATGCATGGCTCCTGTCTACCTACTACGTCCTCTGGGAGGACCTACATGCCGCGGGACATGGTGAGTGTATAACACCTATCAGGTTATCTGATGGTGGTGTTTTCCCGTTTATTATTCACTTAGCTGTGTTATGGTGATTTCTGGCATTGCCAATATGGGGGCAGGTTGGTAATCTTGAATTTTGGCGCCAAAGACGCCCGTGCTGAATTCCCCCGCCACTCTATGCACGAGGTGCCGGCGTGCGGTCCACCTGCGTTCCAGCGTGCTGGGAGCTTCCTGCCACACTGAATACCCTTTCCGCTATCGCCTGTCATGCTGAAATAGAGGGTGTGTATGTTTCCGTCTGTCACACATCATGCAACGGTAATTACCGGCCTCCTCATTTAGGTAGTTGGTGCCTAAATTACGGGCTCTGCATCGGCATCCCGGTCTCTGTGCCTTCCTTTTTTCAGCTAAAGAGTAGGTGCTGACAGCAGGCGTTATGTGCGCGCCCTTTTGCTGCGTAGCTTATGGGGAAATTACCTGAGGGTTTTTATTTATTATTTCTGTTTTCCCCTCCTTATCAGTTGATCAGAGTTAGCAAGGGTTACAGCGGTATATATATGATTCTGTAACTGTGTTTGATGATGAGCTTGTTTTACTACTCTCACTCCCATCATGCTAACTTTTCATTGGGAGATCTCTGTGTATCACTGAGCTCTGCTGGGAGAGTAGTCTCTATGTCATTCATCCTTCCCCAGCAGCCACGCCCCTAGGGCGTGGTTTATACTTTGTATTGAGTTTGGAGCATTTTGTCTGCTCTCTCTCTCTCCTCTAACTCTGAGGGGAATCCCCTAGCTGTTATATATTGGGAGATCACTGTTCTAATCTGCTATTTTGCTGTGAACACATAGGGGGAATTGGAATTTTTTTCTGCAACTCGGGGATATTTCCACCAGTTGTACTGATTTATTATACTGATACTATTATACTCTATTTTTGTGTTCGTATAAGAGTTTTTCCCCCTGTGTTATGTTTCTGCTTCCACTCCCATCTTACACTATAGCAGATGGGAGGGTTCTGTATTGTCTGCGCCCTGATGAGTGGAGTAGTCAAGTCATATGCCTTTCCCCTTCTGCGGTAGTTCTGGGGGTTTGTTCACTGGGTTGTTTAACATTTTGTGCCCTTTATCGTACTCGCATATATATCCCTTTCTGTTGCTCTGGCTGTTTCTGTTTCTATTTTCTGTTTCAGAATGAACTCTCCTGCCAAAGGATACATCAGCA
Organism: Dendropsophus ebraccatus; assembly: GCF_027789765.1. Classification (NCBI taxonomy): domain Eukaryota; kingdom Metazoa; phylum Chordata; class Amphibia; order Anura; family Hylidae; genus Dendropsophus; species Dendropsophus ebraccatus. The sequence goes on along the minus strand of NW_027210128.1, from coordinate 16,987 downwards.
GGAGGAGTCACAGATTTTGACAGCCCTATCATCAGTTTCTTCCATGAGGATCATTCTGCGGAGATTGCCTGAACTGATGGATTTGCTTGAACAGTGTTGTGGACACAACGCGTGACAGACTTGGTGACCACTCTGCAGTTTACAGTCTCGGTCTCGCCCTGAAAGACATCAGGATAGCAATCAGAACTATAATCTATGGTTCTCCCAACTCTTATTTATCCTGATCTGCACCATCCTCCTTTGGACGATCGGTTGTCAGACCTGCTTGCATTCAGATGACGCAGGATTTGTTTCCCTGTCTTTGCCGTCCCCTACTCGATGAACGGATTCAGACCTGCATGCATCCAGATCACACAGGGGACATGTTATTGTTTACCTATCATGCTCTTGGATGACGGTGTTTTTATTCCCGTCACTATCACACATTACTTGTGTATGCAACTATGTCTACTGGGGGCAGGTCTGATACCTTCCATGCTACAATCCTCTTTATTGGATGCAGAGTTTAAACTTCTGGCGCAAAAATTAGCCACTCTGACTTTTCAGCGGACGACTAAATGCACGTGCAGCTGGTGTCTGAGCACCATCACAGTCCACCTGCAGATTAACGCACAAGGAGGTGTTCTCTGCCATGCTGAAATTTTCCCCGCTGACGGAGACACGAGGAGCCGGAGTCTCGGAAGTCGGGAGCGGCGGCCATTATGCCTCTAAAGCTAAGTACTGGAAAATGTGTTTTCTGTGTGTACTTTCTCGTTACCTGCACCCCGTTTTTTCAGGGAGAAGGGTAAAAAAGCTCTTTTTTAGGGGGGAGTGCGCCAGGAAGTCAATACCTGTTCCACGGGAGAGTTCCCGCCATTTGAAAAGCACGAGGAACTGGCTTCCAGAAGCACAACTTTGCTGTGCGTACAAAGTGAACAGTGGGCCTTGCTCGCCCTATAATGGCTTCAAGCTATCAGTGATGATCTATATACTTAGCTCTATGGTAAGTACCTCATTATCCCCTCTGTCTTTCATCCTTTTTTGCAGGATGTTTCTTTATTAGGACTGAGAGGAAATCCGATAAAGGATTTGGCTGTGTGTCACTACTACAGCTGAGACTTTGGAAGAGGGACCCTGGGGGATGTTGGGGCTGTGTATCGCTAGTCCGACTAAACGGTGGACCCCGGACTGAACTGTGAAACCGCACGACTTACTGACATCCTGCTACTGGAATTATCAGTACCAGTTCTCCTCTGTTACCGCCGCCACCTCACGTCCAGTTTTTGCTTAGCATACTCTGCCCTATAGTGGATATGGCTGATCCGGAAACAGTATATCCAGAAGGCGGCTGCTCGTTATCCTGCTGGTCGCTACATCGCCACTCTCTCAATAATGTAAGTAATATTTCCGGCACATTAGTCTCTTGTTATGAGACTTTAAATTATCTGCTTGCCTGCTGAAAAAAAAAAAAAAAAAAAATTTTTGTTACCTGAGCTTAGTGAGCTACACTCTAGGAGTCTCGTAAGTAGGATACTAATCCCTGTCTGTGATGGTAGCCCCACAATTCAAGACTTGGGTTGCATTACACACATAAATGACTGTCTACCCTGTTTAGGATCATCACAGCCTCGATGGGATACCTTGCGATGCAAGCCTAGCTCATATCATTGACCATTAGTCATGATAAATGTTTACTGTATGTGTTTTCCACATTATCCCCGTTTATGGGATCTGGGATGTATTACTTTTTGTCATCTAACCTGTTCGGTGTGTTTTTCTTCATGCGGCTAGGAAGAATTGTCTCAATGTCTTTCCCTGCGGCAATCTACTCCTAGCTAGCGGGGAGAACCTTTTTTTAGGCGATTCTCCTTCTCCACGGCTTTACAGGGAAGCCTCCTAGTATTGTTAATACCGACATTCTAAGGAGACTATGTATATTGTTTTTTTGATGCTGGCTGTTTTTCTAGGAGTTGTTGTTTTCAGATTTATTCTCCTGCCAGAACGTAGCAGGAGGAATCACAGATTACACCAGCCCTATCAATGGCTCTTTTTCCAAGAGCACCATTCTATGGATATTGCGGGAACAGTGTGTCCTGATACTTTGGTATGTATTCAGCCGGGGGTTCCCTGGCTTTTGAAGTTCTCCTCTCTGAATCCGACTACCGCTGAGGAAGAGGAGAGAATCCGGGAACCGAGAGTGCAGCTCTTTCCCTTCCCTTTGGTGTGGTCCGGCTGCCATAGAATGACATAATCCCTGATGTTGGACAGCGTCCTCCTAATAAGTGAGTAACTATCTGGTTTCTCTTTTTTTGCCTACCTTGTGTACAGCCTCTCCAATAGATTCTAGTATCCAAGGAACAACTCTTAGCTATACAGAAACTTGTCATTTCTGACAAACCGGCTCGGAGGTTCCGTTCTACCCTTATAGTATGCCGTCTGTTGTACAGTATGCTCATGTGTGTTATTCATACACTCCTTTCCATTTTTTTTAAGCTATCTATATTCACAGGGCGTGTTCTCCGGACCCGTACAGGCGGTCAAGGGGACCCTTGATACCTGACTATTTTGTTAAATCATTTTACCAGGGATATATGGTTTCAGTTCCAGCTTATAACTCTGCTGTTTATTTGTACGAAGAAGGGAAGTAACATACCAGACATCTGGTTTTCAAGTCCAAAATATCTTTAGTTTGGACGAAGCACTCGCCTCAGCCTGGAACGCCCCTCCTAGGATGGTTTTGGTTCAGCCCCCTATCTCGCCGGGATCTTTCCGGCTGAGAATATGGGGAGGCTTTGGAGCTTTTTAGCTTAACACGATAGATTGCTTTGGACTACAGCAGACAATTGGAAAATCTCCAAAAGGTCTCTGTGTGTCTTTAGCCCGTTCTGTTTCAGAAGATGGTTGGCTTCCAATCTTTCTCCTCCAAGTTGGCTTAAATTAACAATTAGCCATGGTTCAAGGATTATCTTTCCTCCTTCAGACGCTTCTTCAGATGCTTCAATCAATCCCCTGGATGATAGAAGTGCTACTTCTGGGAAACCTGGTTATTTGTTTCTGCGGGAAAAGGAGAACTTCACACCTCAAGAAATATAAAAATAGTGCTTATGGCTTGTTCACTTCTTATTCCTCAAGCTCTAGATGGGACTACAGCTTATTCAGCAGGGCCATGTCAGTTGACTGGCCTGGATTTCAAGATCGTTCTTCAAGAGGGCTGAGAGCTGCTTCATGTTTAAGAAAAGCTTGACCTTTTTTACCTCCTTCTACGGGATTTTTATCCCTAAAAAAGCAGCCTTAAGCAGAAAAGTACTAAGTGTCTAAGTATTGGATTAATTCCCACCCGTGTGTGCTTTACACTGCTGTGTATGTCCCATGGTGTGCCGCCTTAGGACTGCAAGAACGTAGGAATTTTGATACTTACCTAACGGGAAATTCCTGTTCTTGAAGTCCGTAGGCGGCACAACACACCCTCCCTTATTAAATATACTGCTGCATACGAACTCTGTGTTGGTGTGGTTGATCCGGCCTCTTATACCATGTGTCCTTTTTTGATTGGATACTGCTGAGCATGTCTCTTCTGCCTTGCACTCGGGATCCTAGACTTAACCCATGGTGTGCCGCCTACGGACTTCAAGAACAGGAATTTCCCGTTAGGTAAGTATCAAAATTCCTACGGCGTCTCTAATTCAATTGTGTGGAGCGCATATCAGGTGGGTTTTCTCTGCCGGCTTAAGAGATACACGTGAAACTAAAGCCGATCCTGGGTGCCTAGGGTGCCTGTCATCCAATCCGCACTGAATTTCATTTCTAGCACATAGCCAAAAAATCGCCCCATTGACTTACATTGGAGTGCAGAAAAGGTCATTTTTTCTCGGTCCCTTTAAGAGGTAGGAGTTAAACAAGCTTAGGTCTGCGGTGCCCAGGGGGGACCCCATCCAGCCCACACTGAGTTTCATTCCTACCACCTTAGGAAAAAAAGTCATTATTTTGAGGCTTAGAAGTCATTTCTGCAATTCCCATAGAAAATCAACTGGCGTCTCTATTCAATTGTGTGGAGCGCATATCAGGTGGGTTTTCTCTGCCGGCTTAAGAGATACACGTGAAACTAAAGCCGATCCTGGGTGCCTAGGGTGCCTGTCATCCAATCCGCACTGAATTTCATTTCTAGCACATAGCCAAAAAATCGCCCCATTGACTTACATTGGAGTGCAGAAAAGGTCATTTTTTCTCGGTCCCTTTAAGAGGTAGGAGTTAAACAAGCTTAGGTCTGCGGTGCCCAGGGGGGACCCCATCCAGCCCGCACTGAGTTTCATTCCTACCACCTTAGGAAAAAAAGTCATTATTTTGAGGCTTAGAAGTCATTTCTGCAATTCCCATAGAAAATCAACGGCGTCTCTATTCAATTGTGTGGAGCGCATATCAGGTGGGTTTTCTCTGCCGGCTTAAGAGATACACGTGAAACTAAAGCCGATCCTGGGTGCCTAGGGTGCCTGTCATCCAATCCGCACTGAATTTCATTTCTAGCACATAGCCAAAAAATCGCCCCATTGACTTACATTGGAGTGCAGAAAAGGTCATTTTTTCTCGGTCCCTTTAAGAGGTAGGAGTTAAACAAGCTTAGGTCTGCGGTGCCCAGGGGGGACCCCATCCAGCCCGCACTGAGTTTCATTCCTACCACCTTAGGAAAAAAAGTCATTATTTTGAGGCTTAGAAGTCATTTCTGCAATTCCCATAGAAAATCAACGGCGTCTCTATTCAATTGTGTGGAGCGCATATCAGGTGGGTTTTCTCTGCCGGCTTAAGAGATACACGTGAAACTAAAGCCGATCCTGGGTGCCTAGGGTGCCTGTCATCCAATCCGCACTGAATTTCATTTCTAGCACATAGCCAAAAAATCGCCCCATTGACTTACATTGGAGTGCAGAAAAGGTCATTTTTTCTCGGTCCCTTTAAGAGGTAGGAGTTAAACAAGCTTAGGTCTGCGGTGCCCAGGGGGGACCCCATCCAGCCCGCACTGAGTTTCATTCCTACCACCTTAGGAAAAAAAGTCATTATTTTGAGGCTTAGAAGTCATTTCTGCAATTCCCATAGAAAATCAACGGCGTCTCTATTCAATTGTGTGGAGCGCATATCAGGTGGGTTTTCTCTGCCGGCTTAAGAGATACACGTGAAACTAAAGCCGATCCTGGGTGCCTAGGGTGCCTGTCATCCAATCCGCACTGAATTTCATTTCTAGCACATAGCCAAAAAATCGCCCCATTGACTTACATTGGAGTGCAGAAAAGGTCATTTTTTCTCGGTCCCTTTAAGAGGTAGGAGTTAAACAAGCTTAGGTCTGCGGTGCCCAGGGGGGACCCCATCCAGCCCGCACTGAGTTTCATTCCTACCACCTTAGGAAAAAAAGTCATTATTTTGAGGCTTAGAAGTCATTTCTGCAATTCCCATAGAAAATCAACTGGCGTCTCTATTCAATTGTGTGGAGCGCATATCAGGTGGGTTTTCTCTGCCGGCTTAAGAGATACACGTGAAACTAAAGCCGATCCTGGGTGCCTAGGGTGCCTGTCATCCAATCCGCACTGAATTTCATTTCTAGCACATAGCCAAAAAATCGCCCCATTGACTTACATTGGAGTGCAGAAAAGGTCATTTTTTCTCGGTCCCTTTAAGAGGTAGGAGTTAAACAAGCTTAGGTCTGCGGTGCCCAGGGGGGACCCCATCCAGCCCGCACTGAGTTTCATTCCTACCACCTTAGGAAAAAAAGTCATTATTTTGAGGCTTAGAAGTCATTTCTGCAATTCCCATAGAAAATCAACGGCGTCTCTATTCAATTGTGTGGAGCGCATATCAGGTGGGTTTTCTCTGCCGGCTTAAGAGATACACGTGAAACTAAAGCCGATCCTGGGTGCCTAGGGTGCCTGTCATCCAATCCGCACTGAATTTCATTTCTAGCACATAGCCAAAAAATCGCCCCATTGACTTACATTGGAGTGCAGAAAAGGTCATTTTTTCTCGGTCCCTTTAAGAGGTAGGAGTTAAACAAGCTTAGGTCTGCGGTGCCCAGGGGGGACCCCATCCAGCCCGCACTGAGTTTCATTCCTACCACCTTAGGAAAAAAAGTCATTATTTTGAGGCTTAGAAGTCATTTCTGCAATTCCCATAGAAAATCAACGGCGTCTCTATTCAATTGTGTGGAGCGCATATCAGGTGGGTTTTCTCTGCCGGCTTAAGAGATACACGTGAAACTAAAGCCGATCCTGGGTGCCTAGGGTGCCTGTCATCCAATCCGCACTGAATTTCATTTCTAGCACATAGCCAAAAAATCGCCCCATTGACTTACATTGGAGTGCAGAAAAGGTCATTTTTTCTCGGTCCCTTTAAGAGGTAGGAGTTAAACAAGCTTAGGTCTGCGGTGCCCAGGGGGGACCCCATCCAGCCCGCACTGAGTTTCATTCCTACCACCTTAGGAAAAAAAGTCATTATTTTGAGGCTTAGAAGTCATTTCTGCAATTCCCATAGAAAATCAACGGCGTCTCTATTCAATTGTGTGGAGCGCATATCAGGTGGGTTTTCTCTGCCGGCTTAAGAGATACACGTGAAACTAAAGCCGATCCTGGGTGCCTAGGGTGCCTGTCATCCAATCCGCACTGAATTTCATTTCTAGCACATAGCCAAAAAATCGCCCCATTGACTTACATTGGAGTGCAGAAAAGGTCATTTTTTCTCGGTCCCTTTAAGAGGTAGGAGTTAAACAAGCTTAGGTCTGCGGTGCCCAGGGGGGACCCCATCCAGCCCGCACTGAGTTTCATTCCTACCACCTTAGGAAAAAAAGTCATTATTTTGAGGCTTAGAAGTCATTTCTGCAATTCCCATAGAAAATCAACGGCGTCTCTATTCAATTGTGTGGAGCGCATATCAGGTGGGTTTTCTCTGCCGGCTTAAGAGATACACGTGAAACTAAAGCCGATCCTGGGTGCCTAGGGTGCCTGTCATCCAATCCGCACTGAATTTCATTTCTAGCACATAGCCAAAAAATCGCCCCATTGACTTACATTGGAGTGCAGAAAAGGTCATTTTTTCTCGGTCCCTTTAAGAGGTAGGAGTTAAACAAGCTTAGGTCTGCGGTGCCCAGGGGGGACCCCATCCAGCCCGCACTGAGTTTCATTCCTACCACCTTAGGAAAAAAAGTCATTATTTTGAGGCTTAGAAGTCATTTCTGCAATTCCCATAGAAAATCAACGGCGTCTCTATTCAATTGTGTGGAGCGCATATCAGGTGGGTTTTCTCTGCCGGCTTAAGAGATACACGTGAAACTAAAGCCGATCCTGGGTGCCTAGGGTGCCTGTCATCCAATCCGCACTGAATTTCATTTCTAGCACATAGCCAAAAAATCGCCCCATTGACTTACATTGGAGTGCAGAAAAGGTCATTTTTTCTCGGTCCCTTTAAGAGGTAGGAGTTAAACAAGCTTAGGTCTGCGGTGCCCAGGGGGGACCCCATCCAGCCCGCACTGAGTTTCATTCCTACCACCTTAGGAAAAAAAGTCATTATTTTGAGGCTTAGAAGTCATTTCTGCAATTCCCATAGAAAATCAACGGCGTCTCTATTCAATTGTGTGGAGCGCATATCAGGTGGGTTTTCTCTGCCGGCTTAAGAGATACACGTGAAACTAAAGCCGATCCTGGGTGCCTAGGGTGCCTGTCATCCAATCCGCACTGAATTTCATTTCTAGCACATAGCCAAAAAATCGCCCCATTGACTTACATTGGAGTGCAGAAAAGGTCATTTTTTCTCGGTCCCTTTAAGAGGTAGGAGTTAAACAAGCTTAGGTCTGCGGTGCCCAGGGGGGACCCCATCCAGCCCGCACTGAGTTTCATTCCTACCACCTTAGGAAAAAAAGTCATTATTTTGAGGCTTAGAAGTCATTTCTGCAATTCCCATAGAAAATCAACGGCGTCTCTATTCAATTGTGTGGAGCGCATATCAGGTGGGTTTTCTCTGCCGGCTTAAGAGATACACGTGAAACTAAAGCCGATCCTGGGTGCCTAGGGTGCCTGTCATCCAATCCGCACTGAATTTCATTTCTAGCACATAGCCAAAAAATCGCCCCATTGACTTACATTGGAGTGCAGAAAAGGTCATTTTTTCTCGGTCCCTTTAAGAGGTAGGAGTTAAACAAGCTTAGGTCTGCGGTGCCCAGGGGGGACCCCATCCAGCCCGCACTGAGTTTCATTCCTACCACCTTAGGAAAAAAAGTCATTATTTTGAGGCTTAGAAGTCATTTCTGCAATTCCCATAGAAAATCAACGGCGTCTCTATTCAATTGTGTGGAGCGCATATCAGGTGGGTTTTCTCTGCCGGCTTAAGAGATACACGTGAAACTAAAGCCGATCCTGGGTGCCTAGGGTGCCTGTCATCCAATCCGCACTGAATTTCATTTCTAGCACATAGCCAAAAAATCGCCCCATTGACTTACATTGGAGTGCAGAAAAGGTCATTTTTTCTCGGTCCCTTTAAGAGGTAGGAGTTAAACAAGCTTAGGTCTGCGGTGCCCAGGGGGGACCCCATCCAGCCCGCACTGAGTTTCATTCCTACCACCTTAGGAAAAAAAGTCATTATTTTGAGGCTTAGAAGTCATTTCTGCAATTCCCATAGAAAATCAACGGCGTCTCTATTCAATTGTGTGGAGCGCATATCAGGTGGGTTTTCTCTGCCGGCTTAAGAGATACACGTGAAACTAAAGCCGATCCTGGGTGCCTAGGGTGCCTGTCATCCAATCCGCACTGAATTTCATTTCTAGCACATAGCCAAAAAATCGCCCCATTGACTTACATTGGAGTGCAGAAAAGGTCATTTTTTCTCGGTCCCTTTAAGAGGTAGGAGTTAAACAAGCTTAGGTCTGCGGTGCCCAGGGGGGACCCCATCCAGCCCGCACTGAGTTTCATTCCTACCACCTTAGGAAAAAAAGTCATTATTTTGAGGCTTAGAAGTCATTTCTGCAATTCCCATAGAAAATCAACGGCGTCTCTATTCAATTGTGTGGAGCGCATATCAGGTGGGTTTTCTCTGCCGGCTTAAGAGATACACGTGAAACTAAAGCCGATCCTGGGTGCCTAGGGTGCCTGTCATCCAATCCGCACTGAATTTCATTTCTAGCACATAGCCAAAAAATCGCCCCATTGACTTACATTGGAGTGCAGAAAAGGTCATTTTTTCTCGGTCCCTTTAAGAGGTAGGAGTTAAACAAGCTTAGGTCTGCGGTGCCCAGGGGGGACCCCATCCAGCCCGCACTGAGTTTCATTCCTACCACCTTAGGAAAAAAAGTCATTATTTTGAGGCTTAGAAGTCATTTCTGCAATTCCCATAGAAAATCAACTGGCGTCTCTAATTCAATTGTGTGGAGCGCATATCAGGTGGGTTTTCTCTGCCGGCTTAAGAGATACACGTGAAACTAAAGCCGATCCTGGGTGCCTAGGGTGCCTGTCATCCAATCCGCACTGAATTTCATTTCTAGCACATAGCCAAAAAATCGCCCCATTGACTTACATTGGAGTGCAGAAAAGGTCATTTTTTCTCGGTCCCTTTAAGAGGTAGGAGTTAAACAAGCTTAGGTCTGCGGTGCCCAGGGGGGACCCCATCCAGCCCGCACTGAGTTTCATTCCTACCACCTTAGGAAAAAAAGTCATTATTTTGAGGCTTAGAAGTCATTTCTGCAATTCCCATAGAAAATCAACGGCGTCTCTATTCAATTGTGTGGAGCGCATATCAGGTGGGTTTTCTCTGCCGGCTTAAGAGATACACGTGAAACTAAAGCCGATCCTGGGTGCCTAGGGTGCCTGTCATCCAATCCGCACTGAATTTCATTTCTAGCACATAGCCAAAAAATCGCCCCATTGACTTACATTGGAGTGCAGAAAAGGTCATTTTTTCTCGGTCCCTTTAAGAGGTAGGAGTTAAACAAGCTTAGGTCTGCGGTGCCCAGGGGGGACCCCATCCAGCCCGCACTGAGTTTCATTCCTACCACCTTAGGAAAAAAAGTCATTATTTTGAGGCTTAGAAGTCATTTCTGCAATTCCCATAGAAAATCAACGGCGTCTCTATTCAATTGTGTGGAGCGCATATCAGGTGGGTTTTCTCTGCCGGCTTAAGAGATACACGTGAAACTAAAGCCGATCCTGGGTGCCTAGGGTGCCTGTCATCCAATCCGCACTGAATTTCATTTCTAGCACATAGCCAAAAAATCGCCCCATTGACTTACATTGGAGTGCAGAAAAGGTCATTTTTTCTCGGTCCCTTTAAGAGGTAGGAGTTAAACAAGCTTAGGTCTGCGGTGCCCAGGGGGGACCCCATCCAGCCCGCACTGAGTTTCATTCCTACCACCTTAGGAAAAAAAGTCATTATTTTGAGGCTTAGAAGTCATTTCTGCAATTCCCATAGAAAATCAACTGGCGTCTCTATTCAATTGTGTGGAGCGCATATCAGGTGGGTTTTCTCTGCCGGCTTAAGAGATACACGTGAAACTAAAGCCGATCCTGGGTGCCTAGGGTGCCTGTCATCCAATCCGCACTGAATTTCATTTCTAGCACATAGCCAAAAAATCGCCCCATTGACTTACATTGGAGTGCAGAAAAGGTCATTTTTTCTCGGTCCCTTTAAGAGGTAGGAGTTAAACAAGCTTAGGTCTGCGGTGCCCAGGGGGGACCCCATCCAGCCCGCACTGAGTTTCATTCCTACCACCTTAGGAAAAAAAGTCATTATTTTGAGGCTTAGAAGTCATTTCTGCAATTCCCATAGAAAATCAACGGCGTCTCTATTCAATTGTGTGGAGCGCATATCAGGTGGGTTTTCTCTGCCGGCTTAAGAGATACACGTGAAACTAAAGCCGATCCTGGGTGCCTAGGGTGCCTGTCATCCAATCCGCACTGAATTTCATTTCTAGCACATAGCCAAAAAATCGCCCCATTGACTTACATTGGAGTGCAGAAAAGGTCATTTTTTCTCGGTCCCTTTAAGAGGTAGGAGTTAAACAAGCTTAGGTCTGCGGTGCCCAGGGGGGACCCCATCCAGCCCGCACTGAGTTTCATTCCTACCACCTTAGGAAAAAAAGTCATTATTTTGAGGCTTAGAAGTCATTTCTGCAATTCCCATAGAAAATCAACGGCGTCTCTATTCAATTGTGTGGAGCGCATATCAGGTGGGTTTTCTCTGCCGGCTTAAGAGATACACGTGAAACTAAAGCCGATCCTGGGTGCCTAGGGTGCCTGTCATCCAATCCGCACTGAATTTCATTTCTAGCACATAGCCAAAAAATCGCCCCATTGACTTACATTGGAGTGCAGAAAAGGTCATTTTTTCTCGGTCCCTTTAAGAGGTAGGAGTTAAACAAGCTTAGGTCTGCGGTGCCCAGGGGGGACCCCATCCAGCCCGCACTGAGTTTCATTCCTACCACCTTAGGAAAAAAAGTCATTATTTTGAGGCTTAGAAGTCATTTCTGCAATTCCCATAGAAAATCAACTGGCGTCTCTATTCAATTGTGTGGAGCGCATATCAGGTGGGTTTTCTCTGCCGGCTTAAGAGATACACGTGAAACTAAAGCCGATCCTGGGTGCCTAGGGTGCCTGTCATCCAATCCGCACTGAATTTCATTTCTAGCACATAGCCAAAAAATCGCCCCATTGACTTACATTGGAGTGCAGAAAAGGTCATTTTTTCTCGGTCCCTTTAAGAGGTAGGAGTTAAACAAGCTTAGGTCTGCGGTGCCCAGGGGGGACCCCATCCAGCCCGCACTGAGTTTCATTCCTACCACCTTAGGAAAAAAAGTCATTATTTTGAGGCTTAGAAGTCATTTCTGCAATTCCCATAGAAAATCAACGGCGTCTCTATTCAATTGTGTGGAGCGCATATCAGGTGGGTTTTCTCTGCCGGCTTAAGAGATACACGTGAAACTAAAGCCGATCCTGGGTGCCTAGGGTGCCTGTCATCCAATCCGCACTGAATTTCATTTCTAGCACATAGCCAAAAAATCGCCCCATTGACTTACATTGGAGTGCAGAAAAGGTCATTTTTTCTCGGTCCCTTTAAGAGGTAGGAGTTAAACAAGCTTAGGTCTGCGGTGCCCAGGGGGGACCCCATCCAGCCCGCACTGAGTTTCATTCCTACCACCTTAGGAAAAAAAGTCATTATTTTGAGGCTTAGAAGTCATTTCTGCAATTCCCATAGAAAATCAACTGGCGTCTCTAATTCAATTGTGTGGAGCGCATATCAGGTGGGTTTTCTCTGCCGGCTTAAGAGATACACGTGAAACTAAAGCCGATCCTGGGTGCCTAGGGTGCCTGTCATCCAATCCGCACTGAATTTCATTTCTAGCACATAGCCAAAAAATCGCCCCATTGACTTACATTGGAGTGCAGAAAAGGTCATTTTTTCTCGGTCCCTTTAAGAGGTAGGAGTTAAACAAGCTTAGGTCTGCGGTGCCCAGGGGGGACCCCATCCAGCCCGCACTGAGTTTCATTCCTACCACCTTAGGAAAAAAAGTCATTATTTTGAGGCTTAGAAGTCATTTCTGCAATTCCCATAGAAAATCAACGGCGTCTCTATTCAATTGTGTGGAGCGCATATCAGGTGGGTTTTCTCTGCCGGCTTAAGAGATACACGTGAAACTAAAGCCGATCCTGGGTGCCTAGGGTGCCTGTCATCCAATCCGCACTGAATTTCATTTCTAGCACATAGCCAAAAAATCGCCCCATTGACTTACATTGGAGTGCAGAAAAGGTCATTTTTTCTCGGTCCCTTTAAGAGGTAGGAGTTAAACAAGCTTAGGTCTGCGGTGCCCAGGGGGGACCCCATCCAGCCCGCACTGAGTTTCATTCCTACCACCTTAGGAAAAAAAGTCATTATTTTGAGGCTTAGAAGTCATTTCTGCAATTCCCATAGAAAATCAACGGCGTCTCTATTCAATTGTGTGGAGCGCATATCAGGTGGGTTTTCTCTGCCGGCTTAAGAGATACACGTGAAACTAAAGCCGATCCTGGGTGCCTAGGGTGCCTGTCATCCAATCCGCACTGAATTTCATTTCTAGCACATAGCCAAAAAATCGCCCCATTGACTTACATTGGAGTGCAGAAAAGGTCATTTTTTCTCGGTCCCTTTAAGAGGTAGGAGTTAAACAAGCTTAGGTCTGCGGTGCCCAGGGGGGACCCCATCCAGCCCGCACTGAGTTTCATTCCTACCACCTTAGGAAAAAAAGTCATTATTTTGAGGCTTAGAAGTCATTTCTGCAATTCCCATAGAAAATCAACGGCGTCTCTAATTCAATTGTGTGGAGCGCATATCAGGTGGGTTTTCTCTGCCGGCTTAAGAGATACACGTGAAACTAAAGCCGATCCTGGGTGCCTAGGGTGCCTGTCATCCAATCCGCACTGAATTTCATTTCTAGCACATAGCCAAAAAATCGCCCCATTGACTTACATTGGAGTGCAGAAAAGGTCATTTTTTCTCGGTCCCTTTAAGAGGTAGGAGTTAAACAAGCTTAGGTCTGCGGTGCCCAGGGGGGACCCCATCCAGCCCGCACTGAGTTTCATTCCTACCACCTTAGGAAAAAAAGTCATTATTTTGAGGCTTAGAAGTCATTTCTGCAATTCCCATAGAAAATCAACGGCGTCTCTATTCAATTGTGTGGAGCGCATATCAGGTGGGTTTTCTCTGCCGGCTTAAGAGATACACGTGAAACTAAAGCCGATCCTGGGTGCCTAGGGTGCCTGTCATCCAATCCGCACTGAATTTCATTTCTAGCACATAGCCAAAAAATCGCCCCATTGACTTACATTGGAGTGCAGAAAAGGTCATTTTTTCTCGGTCCCTTTAAGAGGTAGGAGTTAAACAAGCTTAGGTCTGCGGTGCGGTGCCCAGGGGGGACCCCATCCAGCCCGCACTGAGTTTCATTCCTACCACCTTAGGAAAAAAAGTCATTATTTTGAGGCTTAGAAGTCATTTCTGCAATTCCCATAGAAAATCAACGGCGTCTCTATTCAATTGTGTGGAGCGCATATCAGGTGGGTTTTCTCTGCCGGCTTAAGAGATACACGTGAAACTAAAGCCGATCCTGGGTGCCTAGGGTGCCTGTCATCCAATCCGCACTGAATTTCATTTCTAGCACATAGCCAAAAAATCGCCCCATTGACTTACATTGGAGTGCAGAAAAGGTCATTTTTTCTCGGTCCCTTTAAGAGGTAGGAGTTAAACAAGCTTAGGTCTGCGGTGCCCAGGGGGGACCCCATCCAGCCCGCACTGAGTTTCATTCCTACCACCTTAGGAAAAAAAGTCATTATTTTGAGGCTTAGAAGTCATTTCTGCAATTCCCATAGAAAATCAACGGCGTCTCTATTCAATTGTGTGGAGCGCATATCAGGTGGGTTTTCTCTGCCGGCTTAAGAGATACACGTGAAACTAAAGCCGATCCTGGGTGCCTAGGGTGCCTGTCATCCAATCCGCACTGAATTTCATTTCTAGCACATAGCCAAAAAATCGCCCCATTGACTTACATTGGAGTGCAGAAAAGGTCATTTTTTCTCGGTCCCTTTAAGAGGTAGGAGTTAAACAAGCTTAGGTCTGCGGTGCCCAGGGGGGACCCCATCCAGCCCGCACTGAGTTTCATTCCTACCACCTTAGGAAAAAAAGTCATTATTTTGAGGCTTAGAAGTCATTTCTGCAATTCCCATAGAAAATCAACGGCGTCTCTATTCAATTGTGTGGAGCGCATATCAGGTGGGTTTTCTCTGCCGGCTTAAGAGATACACGTGAAACTAAAGCCGATCCTGGGTGCCTAGGGTGCCTGTCATCCAATCCGCACTGAATTTCATTTCTAGCACATAGCCAAAAAATCGCCCCATTGACTTACATTGGAGTGCAGAAAAGGTCATTTTTTCTCGGTCCCTTTAAGAGGTAGGAGTTAAACAAGCTTAGGTCTGCGGTGCCCAGGGGGGACCCCATCCAGCCCGCACTGAGTTTCATTCCTACCACCTTAGGAAAAAAAGTCATTATTTTGAGGCTTAGAAGTCATTTCTGCAATTCCCATAGAAAATCAACGGCGTCTCTAATTCAATTGTGTGGAGCGCATATCAGGTGGGTTTTCTCTGCCGGCTTAAGAGATACACGTGAAACTAAAGCCGATCCTGGGTGCCTAGGGTGCCTGTCATCCAATCCGCACTGAATTTCATTTCTAGCACATAGCCAAAAAATCGCCCCATTGACTTACATTGGAGTGCAGAAAAGGTCATTTTTTCTCGGTCCCTTTAAGAGGTAGGAGTTAAACAAGCTTAGGTCTGCGGTGCCCAGGGGGGACCCCATCCAGCCCGCACTGAGTTTCATTCCTACCACCTTAGGAAAAAAAGTCATTATTTTGAGGCTTAGAAGTCATTTCTGCAATTCCCATAGAAAATCAACTGGCGTCTCTATTCAATTGTGTGGAGCGCATATCAGGTGGATTTTCTCTGCCGGCTTAAGAGATACACGTGAAACTAAAGCCGATCCTGGGTGCCTAGGGTGCCTGTCATCCAATCCGCACTGAATTTCATTTCTAGCACATAGCCAAAAAATCGCCCCATTGACTTACATTGGAGTGCAGAAAAGGTCATTTTTTCTCGGTCCCTTTAAGAGGTAGGAGTTAAACAAGCTTAGGTCTGCGGTGCCCAGGGGGGACCCCATCCAGCCCGCACTGAGTTTCATTCCTACCACCTTAGGAAAAAAAGTCATTATTTTGAGGCTTAGAAGTCATTTCTGCAATTCCCATAGAAAATCAACGGCGTCTCTATTCAATTGTGTGGAGCGCATATCAGGTGGGTTTTCTCTGCCGGCTTAAGAGATACACGTGAAACTAAAGCCGATCCTGGGTGCCTAGGGTGCCTGTCATCCAATCCGCACTGAATTTCATTTCTAGCACATAGCCAAAAAATCGCCCCATTGACTTACATTGGAGTGCAGAAAAGGTCATTTTTTCTCGGTCCCTTTAAGAGGTAGGAGTTAAACAAGCTTAGGTCTGCGGTGCCCAGGGGGGACCCCATCCAGCCCGCACTGAGTTTCATTCCTACCACCTTAGGAAAAAAAGTCATTATTTTGAGGCTTAGAAGTCATTTCTGCAATTCCCATAGAAAATCAACGGCGTCTCTATTCAATTGTGTGGAGCGCATATCAGGTGGGTTTTCTCTGCCGGCTTAAGAGATACACGTGAAACTAAAGCCGATCCTGGGTGCCTAGGGTGCCTGTCATCCAATCCGCACTGAATTTCATTTCTAGCACATAGCCAAAAAATCGCCCCATTGACTTACATTGGAGTGCAGAAAAGGTCATTTTTTCTCGGTCCCTTTAAGAGGTAGGAGTTAAACAAGCTTAGGTCTGCGGTGCCCAGGGGGGACCCCATCCAGCCCGCACTGAGTTTCATTCCTACCACCTTAGGAAAAAAAGTCATTATTTTGAGGCTTAGAAGTCATTTCTGCAATTCCCATAGAAAATCAACGGCGTCTCTATTCAATTGTGTGGAGCGCATATCAGGTGGGTTTTCTCTGCCGGCTTAAGAGATACACGTGAAACTAAAGCCGATCCTGGGTGCCTAGGGTGCCTGTCATCCAATCCGCACTGAATTTCATTTCTAGCACATAGCCAAAAAATCGCCCCATTGACTTACATTGGAGTGCAGAAAAGGTCATTTTTTCTCGGTCCCTTTAAGAGGTAGGAGTTAAACAAGCTTAGGTCTGCGGTGCCCAGGGGGGACCCCATCCAGCCCGCACTGAGTTTCATTCCTACCACCTTAGGAAAAAAAGTCATTATTTTGAGGCTTAGAAGTCATTTCTGCAATTCCCATAGAAAATCAACGGCGTCTCTATTCAATTGTGTGGAGCGCATATCAGGTGGGTTTTCTCTGCCGGCTTAAGAGATACACGTGAAACTAAAGCCGATCCTGGGTGCCTAGGGTGCCTGTCATCCAATCCGCACTGAATTTCATTTCTAGCACATAGCCAAA
>NW_027210127.1:0-109802 GCF_027789765.1 Dendropsophus ebraccatus | reverse complement strand
CAGACTCTGAGGTCTGTCAAGTGAAGATTCATTCAGAGAAGGAACAGGGGACGTGGCCGGTGTTTGCGCCAGATGAATCCCACCAACCTCTTCCTTTTACCACTATTATAACTTTACATATGTTATTGCCCACAATGAGACTAACAATTCCTTCCATACTTGTTATTTATTTAGTCTAATCTCCCCAGTTCTAAACTGCTGCTTTCTGCTGAAGACACAGACAACTGTGTGTGATCTTTTCTCTCTGTCTCCCCCCCCCCCCCCCCCCCCTCCCTTCTCAGACAGCTGATGTAAACAAGTCCCTGTAGGGCTGGGTGGTATACCGTGAAAATACCGATACCGTCGCTGGCGTCGGTTAACCGATCTCAACTTTACCAGGACAGTATCTGCAGTATTTTCACCCGCCGTGCTCGGCATGCCCATGCGGCCCTGTCCTCTTGACCCCTCGCCCAGCGTGCCCATGTGTCTCCGCCGCATCCGTACGTCCCCCTCACCCCTGACCTGAGAGGGCATTACTACTATATGGGCACAGCAGAGAAGGCATTATTACTGTATGGGCACAGCTGGGATGGCATTATTACTATATGGGCACAGCAGAGAAGGCATTATTACTATATGGGCACAGCTGGGATGGCATTACTACTGTATGGGCACAGCTGGGCAATACTATATAGGCACAGCTGGGATGGCATTATTGCACACTGTGGGCATCATATGGATAAAGCATGTACCACTATATAACTCTTGGGGGCCTGAATGGTCAAATGTTGGTCCTGTAGTGTGTATATTGGTGTATTCCTGTTTATACACGTCTTTTTGTTGTGCATAGCTGTATATCTGTGTATACATGTTCTGTAGTGTGTGTATATTGCTGTATTCCTGTATTTACACATCCCCGCCTCTGAGACCCCCTAATAATGACAAATAATAGAAATATTACAGCCTCAGGTTGATGCTCAGTGAGCTACTTTGCCAGTTAGGCATGACCAGGTGGGTGTGGCTTGCAAAAGAGGTGTGGCTTAGAAAAGGGACGTAGCGTAATTATCGGTCAATTATCGTTACCGCGGCTACATGTACAATGAATTGCGAGATTGATTTAGGGCCAGGCCAATATCGCCCAGCCTGGCAGGCTTGATCTGCAACATTGTATCTTCTTTGTAATGCTGTGAGGGTTAAAGAAGCAGTTCAGCCCCCCCGGCTAGGCGCTGGCACATATACGAACCACAGATGATAGGTGTCCCCGCGGCACAGCTTTATTCCGGTCCCGCTGAGCCGTTCAAATCCAGAGCGTGCTCTGTTGCTGTGACCTCTCTTCTGTCTCCTTTAATTGAACACCGGAAGTCACACGCTTATGAGAATGCATGGGAAGCATGGCCGTTCAATCACAGATGACAGAAGAGGGGTCACCGCAGCGGATGACGTGAGCACGTGCCGGATTTGAACGGTGCCGCGGGGGCTGGAATGAAGCCGCCAGCACCTAGTGGGGGCGAACCCAAAAAAAAAATTGTGGACTGCTTCGAAGTCCTGCAAAAAAGTATTGTGTTGCCCCCCAAAGTTATACAAATCACCAATATACACTTATTAGGGGAAATGCACATAAAGGGCTTTTTTCCCTGCACTTACTACTGCATCAAGACGTCACTTCCTGGATAGCATGGTGATGTCACGACCCGACTCCCAGAGCTGTGCGGGCTGTGGCTGCTGGAGAGGATGATGGCAGAGGGATGCTCAGTGTCCTTCCAGTGCCCTGTGTCCCCCTGCCATCATCCTCTCCAGCAGCCACAGCCCGCACAGCTCTGGGAGTTGGGGCATGACATCACCATGATATCCAGGAAGTGACATCACCATGGTTATCCAGGAAGTGACATCACCATGTTATCCAGGAAGTGAAGCCTTAAAGCAGTAAAAAAAGGCCCGTTATAAGCATTTCCCGTAATAAGTGTATATTAGTGATTTGTATAACTTTTTGGGGGCATTACAATACTTTAATAAAAATTTCACCGGACTTCTCCTTTAATAACATCAGAGCATTAAAAAAAAAGCTACAGTGTTTGCAGATAAAGCCTGCCAGGGACTTGTTTACATCTTTTTTTAAAGAAATGGATTGGCCTAAATCTCATTCTGTCCTTCTGAATTGTAAATGTTTCCGCAGCCCGGTGTGTAATCTCTTCTCCTCTGTGTTGTCACAGATACAGTCTTCTCATCGGATTAATGACTTGAAGGCGGTCATCCTCACTACTATGACTACCTGGAGAAGACTGGTAGTTTACGAACTTGTACAATCTGTCAGCGAGAAAAGCATCCTGATCAAGAATATTCTGGCTTACACGTCATTTGCCGAGTGCAGCAACCACTTGAAAGGTAACACTTTCTCCTGCAGAGGGGTGGGTCGCAGTTAGCCAAAGAGAAAGCACTTAGCCAGGCTCTTCTCCCAGCATTAATGATCCAATAAAGGCCGCCCATTTCCACGTCGGTTTTTTTAGAATTATTGGTAGAAACTGCAATAATGGGTGGATGGCGGAATTTGGCAAACCATAGAATGAAGCCTATGGGACCAACAGAGATGCGTGCGGCGACGGCGGGTGATACGACGGGATTCTGTAGTGTGCACATACCCAGAGGTGTCACTGACACTGATTGTTAGTGCTGTACACAACAGACATGATAATTAGGAACCAGATAAGGCTGGGGTCACATTACGTTTTACAGTCCATTTAATGTATGTTTTATTTAAAAAAAAAAAATAATAAAAAAAAAAAATCTGATGCAGTTCTCTGGGATCCGTTTGGACCCGTTTTTTCATTGACTTTCATTATAAAAAGGATCAAAACAGATGCGTGTTTTTTTAGGTGTACATAAAAATGTGGTTGACTGCGATTTTGTGTACTTTAATAGTAACCATTTAAAAACGGATACGTTTAAATGGACAGCAAAAGTGCAGTGTGAACCCAGCCTCACTGTGCTTTTTCTGTCTGGTATACATGTTGCGGTGTATTTGCCTGCTCAGATCTATTATAAGCAATGGTACAAGCACCGGTATTGTATACAGTACCAGCAGGGGTGTTGCATTCTACTCTATTATAAGAAATGGAAACTACAATTTAGAATTTATGATCATGTTTGTGCTTTAGGTTCAAAGAAGGCTTGAAGACACTCGGCGTTCTTGAGAACATCCAGACTTACCCCACTGCCTTTTGGAGTGTTTCTGTGCATGAAGCCTGAGAAGCTAACTACAAAAGTGCTGTCCGACCTCTTCACCATCACCTATCACAGAGGCCTCAGACACAGTCAGCAGTGTAACGCCATCAATCTATGGGAAGCCTATCTAGAAGACACCGGAGGTCAGTTTTCTGGGTTAATGTGCATGTCTTAAAGGGGTATTTCTATGTTTTTCTAACATTGGATAACCACTTTAAAGGGGTATCCCAGTTTTACCCTAGAGCTGGAATACCCCTTTAAAGTGGTTATCCAATGTTAGGAAAAACATAGTCACTTCCTTCCAGAGACAGCACCACTCTTGTCTCCAGTTCAGGTGTGGTTTGCAATTAAGCTCCATTCACTTTAATAGAGTTGATTACAAAACCTGCACCCACCCAAACTGAAGACAAAGTTATTGATCGCAGCGGATCTCCTTGCTCTGATCAGGAGCACAATCCCCTCCCTGGCTGTACCTCCTGATTGGCTCATTTTGACAAGGTTGAGGTTAGAATTGGCAAGAGTACAGGGAGCGGATCATGCTGCTACCGGGCCATCTCCGCGGCTTTATCTCCTGATCACAGCAGGTCCCAGCAGTGAGACCCACTGCGATCAACAGCAGGGAAGAGCAGCACGCTTCTCTTTAATGGTGCAGGTCTCGGCAGTGAGGCCCCCATTGGTCAAACCTTTTGACATGTCACATGTCATAAGTTTATTTTAAAGACAAGTACACTTTAAAGTCAAAAGCTTTGATAGGTCAAGGTCTAGGTGTTCAAACCCTGACCAATTGCTTGAAGGAATTATCTCTCCCCCATCATTCTGCATGTGACTGAGGTGGTCCCATAGGCCGGAGAACCCCTTTAAGTCGAATGAAATAATTCCTTTATGAATATGCAGCCATAACCTATCATAACTAATCACCTGCTTGCTTTTATCTCTGCAGATGGTGCCACCGCCGTTACATTGGAGGACATTTTAAGTTTTGCGACAGGCATAGACTCCATTCCTCCGGCCGGTTTTACGCCTCAGCCAACCATCATGTTCCACTGTCAAAATATATTTCCCTCCTCAAACAAAATGACCTACAGCATGGATCTTCCCGGGGACTGCAGCTACGAGGAATTCAGGAAAAACATGGACAAGGCCATAAGTGCCGCACTGACAAAAGGATAGACCCCCGTATGTGGAGGATGCGGACGTTCATGTTGCTGCTGTTAGCTCTTAGGCCACTAGTTGTTTAGATGGGACGGACACTGTGGCCGATGACTTTTAAAGTACTTGCTTTCTTGCTTCTTCTCTTTATATTTTTTAACTGATCACATAAGGAGGTGTTGGTTCAGGAGCTCCTCAGGAAAACTCTTTATTCTCTGTAAACTAATCGGCATACTGAGCGCTTAATGTGGCGGAACGTCGGTACTTAGGGCGGGTTCACACTACGGAATTCTCGCGGACAATGTCCGCGGAATTCCGTCAGCTGTCCGCCCGCACATCTGGGCGCCTTTCCGCCGGCTCCATAGACACCATTCTATGGGCCGGCGTATTCCGCGATCCGCTAAAAGAAGTGACATGACACTTCTTTCAGCGTATAGCGGAATACGCCGGCCCATAGAATGGTGTCTATGGAGTCGGCGGAAAGGCGCCCAGATGTGCAGGCGGACAGCTGACGGAATTCCGCGGACATTGTCTGCGAGAATTCCGTAGTGTGAACCCGCCCTTACATTCATCTAAGGTGATCTATTGGGAAGCTTAAATGGTGACTATCACTTAAAAAAAAAAAAAAACCTTTGGGATGTCAATAGTTTTGAGGAGCTGATTGTTCCAGCTAGATGGTGATGGTCTTCATAGATTTACAATGGAGACCATCTCCTGCACCAAGCTGTGAGACGAAGCACTTATATGGATGCTTCTTCCTGCTCCAACTATTGCAATACCCCAACGTCTCTAGGACAGGGATGTGGAACTTTGCCCTTCTAAAGCTGTTGCAAAACTACAATTCCCATCATGCATTTTTTTTTTTTTTTTTTTTTTAATTGACAGGGCCCATCTAACTTTATTTGTTGGGAAATCCTCTTTTTGTATCACTTAAACTGAAATCGCAGATACTTTTTCTAACCAAGAGAATAATGTCCCGAACAGATTTATCTTTCGGGCCGTTTTACGTTTAACAGTCTTCTCTACTGCATGCCAGATGTGTTTTAAACAATAATTTGTTACATTGTTTTATCTTTTTTTTTGCTTGCAAAGCAAAAAAAAAAAAAAAAGACTAATTTTATTCAATTTTTATCCCCTAATATTATTGTTATTGTTGGGGCGGTGCGTATGATTGGCCTGTATAGTGTGCCATATAGTTCTTGCTAGAATCTCCCAGAATCCAGACCCCTGACTAAAAAAAAGGAGGAAGGCAGGGGGCTGCTGGAAGATATTAAACTAAGTAATCTTGCCCGTCCTCGTGCCCCCTAGTGGCGCTCCAGGGTCGAGCTGACTGCAGCCAGTGTCCTGCACCCCCTCCAGCTGCAATGTCATGCCCCCAGCTGAGTGATTGCCTGATCAGCCAATCAGTGACTGGGGCTGGACCGCCCCGGTCACTGCGTTTCTGAATGGGCGGGTCATGACGTTGCAGCTAGAAGAGCCTAGTACGGGGCGCGCCCAGTTTCCATCCGAAAATGACATCCGGCAGCCGTCATCAGAAATCTGGAGCAGCGCTGGTGGTGTGAGGGAAGTTTCCCACACCCCACTGCCCGCCTGCCTTTTTTTTTAATTTGGTGGGACCTCCTTTTAAAGGGTAAAGTTGTCAGGGCATCATTAGGTCCAGATCACATACGTAACTGTATATTAGTTGTAGCTGGTAGTAAATGACTAGCTCAAACGTTTAAAAGGTCATTTGGATAATATATATTTCCAATAATGGCTAACTGCAGGTAACCGTTTCAGTTGTGAGTCTATGGAGACGTCTCCGGCAGCAAGCTGAGGGGAGAAGGGCTCAGTCGAGCACTTCTTCTGGGGTCTGTGGAGCAATCGGTGGTGGTCTTCTCTTCGTGTCTCTGTCCTTGCTCCATAGACCTTCTACAGCAGGGATGGGGAACCTTCGGCCGTCCAGCTGTTGCAAAATTACAATTCCCATCATGCCTGGACAGCCAACGGCTGTCCAGGCATGATGGTAATTGTAGTTTTGCAACAGCTGGACGGCCGAAGGTTCCGCATCCCTGTTCTCCAGTCTCCTGCAGTGAGAAGAGAGATGGGGGAGAGAAGCACTTAGATGAGTGTCAAGCAGAGACAAAGTCAAAAACTGTCACCATCTTCCGCGTCCATCATGGTAGCAGGTTCCAAAAGAGTCCTGGACTCTGAGCCAACTAAGTCTCTTCTCGGTATCGGCACAGAGGCCTCTGTACAGCATTGTGTATATAGCATAGGAAACAGATCCTGTTAATAAGTTTGCACTCAACTTTTTGACTGGTTGAAGCCTAACCTCATAGTTCAGGTTGCCAATACATGTGGGACTAAGCTACCAATCCAAAGGATTGGCAATGTATTATATTTATATGTTGCTCTATATTTTTATTTGTTGTCTTTTCCTACATTACGTTGCTAGGAATTCATGTGTCATACTTTCTTTTGGATGGTTACATATCACAGTACAGATATTACTACTTGTGTGCTGTAGTATCCTGGGATGACCTGCTTTACTGTGTCAATGAAATATTAACCTGAGGTTTTATTTCTCAAGGTTTCTTTTTTTATTTTTTTTTGCCAGCTTTTACATTCCTTTGGGCCGTTTAAAACAACTGTTTAAATTAAATAGTAGTTTAACTGGTTACCGTGACTATTTCTTGTAATTGTATGCAACATATCTGAGATGTGTGAATGTACCCCAAACAAACCAACGTGGGAGAACTCTGCTATAGATTTGCCCCCTACCCTTTGAACTGTCAGCACCTACCTCTTTTAGAGCCTGCTGTTTACGTGATTTACAGCAGGGCTTCTCAAACGTTTTTGTACATGTGTCTCCCAGATCCCAGAGCAGCACTAAACTAGCACTACAAGTCAGCAATACACACTGCTCCCCCTGTAGGAGCCCAACAACACGGTGCAGTAATACATACTGCTCCACCTGTAGGAACCCAACAACACGGTGCAGTAATACATACTGCTCCACCTGTAGGAACCCAACAACACGGTGCAGTAATACATACTGCTCCACCTGTAGGAACCCAACAACACGGTGCAGTAATACATACTGCTCCACCTGTAGGAACCCAACAACACGGTGCAGTAATACATACTGCTCCACCTGTAGGAACCCAACAACACGGTGCAGTAATACATACTGCTCCACCTGTAGGAACCCAACAACACGGTGCAGTAATACATACTGCTCCACCTGTAGGAACCCAACAACACGGTGCAGTAATACATACTGCTCCACCTGTAGGAACCCAACAACACGGTGCAGTAATACATACTGCTCCACCTGTAGGAACCCAACAACACGGTGCAGTAATACATACTGCTCCACCTGTAGGAACCCAACAACACGGTGCAGTAATACATACTGCTCCACCTGTAGGAACCCAACAACACGGTGCAGTAATACATACTGCTCCACCTGTAGGAACCCAACAACACGGTGCAGTAATACATACTGCTCCACCTGTAGGAACCCAACAACACGGTGCAGTAATACATACTGCTCCACCTGTAGGAACCCAACAACACGGTGCAGTAATACATACTGCTCCACCTGTAGGAACCCAACAACACGGTGCAGTAATACATACTGCTCCACCTGTAGGAACCCAACAACACGGTGCAGTAATACATACTGCTCCACCTGTAGGAACCCAACAACACGGTGCAGTAATACATACTGCTCCACCTGTAGGAACCCAACAACACGGTGCAGTAATACATACTGCTCCACCTGTAGGAACCCAACAACACGGTGCAGTAATACATACTGCTCCACCTGTAGGAACCCAACAACACGGTGCAGTAATACATACTGCTCCACCTGTAGGAACCCAACAACACGGTGCAGTAATACATACTGCTCCACCTGTAGGAACCCAACAACACGGTGCAGTAATACATACTGCTCCACCTGTAGGAACCCAACAACACGGTGCAGTAATACATACTGCTCCACCTGTAGGAACCCAACAACACGGTGCAGTAATACATACTGCTCCACCTGTAGGAACCCAACAACACGGTGCAGTAATACATACTGCTCCACCTGTAGGAACCCAACAACACGGTGCAGTAATACATACTGCTCCACCTGTAATAAATTAACACCACAGTTCAGCAACAAAAATTGCTTCATCTTGAGTAAACTAGCTCAGCAGAACAGAAGTATACCACAGTGCAGAAATACATACTGCTCTACTACTCATTCCTTTTAGGCTAGAGTGCCTCTTCCCTGGGGACAGCAGACTGCTCTCCATTTGCTTCTACATGAGAGTGTTGGACAGTATTGTCTCCACCTTCAAAGCCTCCCTATTCTTGGACAAGAAAATTCTCCTTCCTCGGGAGTTCCTGTAGTAGATATTGTCCCCCTTACTCTGGTCAGGGAAATCCCTCCCCCTCTCTTTGTTGGCCATTTACACACCTGCCAGCCTGTTCAATTGGGTGGCAGTGTTTGGTCTCCTCTTGGAGAGGTTAGGTGGTATCTCAAGGAATCTACCCTGAAGATTAACCTCTTGGAGATGGGAACCATATTCATGGGCCCGTCCCATTGGACCTCTCTTCTTCAAGGACCTCCAGTCAGAATCCAGACTGACAACTCCATTGGTGGTGGCTTATCACCAAGGGTGTCTCAACTGGGAGGAGTTTTGGAAGAAGGACTGTGCTACCAGGAATCCTGTGCCAGTGCCAAGCAAGTACAGCAAAAATAAAAATCAGTAGTGCTGATGGTATATTTGCTTTAACCATAAGCTGGAGTGTTGTGTTGGGTGGCATAGAATAGGAAAAAAGTTCATGACTAAGTCAAGTAATGGATTTTATAGTGTGAACAGAGCCCAAGGATCTGGGCTGTCTGGTTCCTTACATCCTGGAAGAATGAGATCCGGAACAAATCAGCCAATAACTGACTCATAATGACTGATGTTTAAAGGGGTACTCCGGAGAGAAAAAAATTTTCTTTTAAATAAACTGGTTTCAGAAAGTTATATAAATTTGTAATTTCCTATTTAAAAATCTCAAGTTTTCCAGTACTACTTAGCTGCTGTATGCTCTGCAAGAAGCAGTGTTTTCTTACCAATCTGAGACAGTGCTCTCTGCTGCCACCTCTGTCCATGAGAGGAACTGTCCAAACCAACATAGGTTTTCTAAGGGGATTCACTACTGTTCTGTACAGTTGACAAAGCCTCAATGGTCAAGTGGTTCATCACCACTGCTGTCTCTTTCATTCAGTTTTTTTCTTAATAAATTGAACTTGAAGTGTTTCTGTGGTGATGAGCTGAGAAGCCTCGTGTATGAGACATGGTTTCCTGGGTCTGGCTGTGGCTCAGTACTATGATCATCTCACATACCTAGTATGTATGTGGGAGACCAGGGTTCAAATTTCCTATTAGAACCTATCAAGGAAATCCCTTCATTTGGCAGCGGATCTCCTCCATCTTGCTAATGACATTGAGAAACCTTCTGTATATCTCAGAGCAGGAGCTGGCTCAGGTGTAGACCCTAGAAGACCCATTACTATTGAATGGTGCTGTGGTGTAGGCCCTAGAAGACCTATTGCTATTGAATGGTGCTGTGGTGTAGGCCCTATAAGACCCATTGCTATTGAATGGTGCTGTGGTGTAGGCCCTAGAAGACCCATTGCTTTTGAATGGTGCTGTGGTGTAGGCCCTATAAGACTCATTGCTATTGAATGGTGCTGTGGTGTAGGCCCTATAAGACCCATTGCTATTGTATGGTGCTGTGGTGTAGGCCCTATAAGACCCATTGCTATTGAATAGTGCTGTGGCGTATGCCCTATAAGACCCATTGCTACTGTATGGTGCTGTGGTGTAGGCCCTATAAGACCCATTGCTAGTGTATGGTGCTGTGGTGTAGGCCCTAGAAGACCCATTGCTATTGTATGGTGCTGTGGTGTAGGTCCTAGAAGACCCATTGCTACAGTATGGTGCTGTGGTGTAGGCCCTATAAGACCCATTGCTATTGTATGGTGCTGTGGTGTAGGCCCTATAAGACCCATTGCTACTGTATGGTGCTGTGGTGTAGGCCCTATAAGACCCATTGCTACTGTATGGTGCTGTGGTGTAGGCCCTATAAGACCCATTGCTATTGTATGGTGCTGTGGTGTAGGTCCTAGAAGACCCATTGCTACTGTATGGTGCTGTGGTGTAGGTCCTAGAAGACTTATTAATTTCATATGGAGTTCTTGGTTCAAATCCTTTTTCTTCTTCTTGATATAGAGTAGTAATTTCGTTCACAGCATTGTTAAAAGGAAATCTGCTCATAACAGGCACTGTGGCTTGATATATGTATTATCAGGCTCATGTAATCTGAGCACAGACACTGACCATCATGTTCGATGTTGGTTCTAATTCGGTGATCTCTTTATTCTCATGTTATGAACTTGTATGGTTATACCAGTGCGTAACACACAAGGAACCATCTAAAGTGGTTGTGGCTTGAAGACTAAGTTCTAGCCCCTGACCCCCATCCTTATCACCAGGGTGGTGGGTTCTAATCCCAGCCTTTGACTTTTCTGAAATCACTCGCAGTAATAATCTTAATATTTCTTACAGTATTGACTACTAAGCTATGGCTGAGGATAAGATGTATAAGACTTAATGTTAATGTACCTGGTTACACTTAGTACTGGCTCCTCAGAGTAGCTGCCACATGTGGCCCTTGGCTCGGCTCGCTTAATGCTATATAAATAGTAGAGTTGAGGAAGGACAATTGGTCTAGAAGATGTTTCTGGAGTTGGAGATCCTTGAAGGATCTGATGGACCTTAGTATTATCTTTATTTTTATTTCTTTCCCACCATGGATGGGTCTATCCTTTGGATGGTCAGATCATTGTTCTGGATCCCTTTTTTTGTGTTTTTGATTGATGACATTGAGAAATATCACCATTATTTCCAGTTGTGGCTGTGGTGCAGTACAATGAAGAGCTAGTGTACATGCTATGTGTGTAGGAGACCAGGGTTCTAATCCTACCTTTACCATCTAGTTTTTCCATGTCGGCTACAAGGAAATCCATTTTATCCATTTTTTTTTTGGCCGGGAGCTTTGGGCCTGTTCACCTCCATCTCGATAATGTCATTGAGAAACCTTCCCTTATATCTCAGAGCAGGAGCTGGCTCAGGGGGTAAAGGGCCTGGAGGCTGAGCAGCAGTGGTGCTGGAGTCCTTGGTTCAATCCCCTCTGCTGGCTACGTGGAATAGTAGCTCAATGTCCCTGTTGGGTCGGGACGCCATATACTGTACATACATATAGCACTGGTGGGGCAGCTGGTTATAGAAAAATTTGGAATTTTTTACCCATTAAGTGTCAGCTGTAGGGGATTTTCTACAGCCGAGATCCAAGTGATAAAGTGATCTTATTGGATTTGAACCTGGGTCTACAGCATGAGAGGCAGAGCAGATACCCCCTGAGCTATCACGCTGCCCATTAATAGACTATGCACTTTGGTAAACATGACATTTAGAGTCTAGAGGGATAATTTTCACAGACCACCCCCATCCCCCAATATTATTGAAGGGAGTCTAGATGCAGGTTATGCAATTGTGAATTGGGCATTTGTGTGCGCCCGCATCCAAAGTCAACAGAAATGAGGATTATCCGGCCGCTACTGCAGTACCGGCTAGGATGATTTTCAGTAACATTATACGTAGTATGAACCCGGCCTAACTCTTCAGCCTCAAAAATAGCTACTGCAGTGTAGTACTGCAGCATCTATAGGGTTATCTGCCGCAATCCGAGCTCAATTTGGGTCTCGGCCGCTGCAGCAGGTGCCTGGCTATCACTGACAGCTGGTACCTGGATAGAATGTGCACACTCATTTAATACAAAGACATAACTGTATGTCCATGAGTGGTAATGCACTGCAAAAATGGATGTCTATTTACATCCTTGGTGGGTTTAAGATAAGTTTATATTGTGTTATGCACCTTCATCACAGATATCAGTCAGCATCCCGTCAAGATCGGGATGCCACCGTATACTGTGGCAAAGAGTAGTAAATATTATTGATTTCGATGACTGAACTAGTGACTCCAGCCGACCCCACTATTGAGTCCCATTATTCATTGTATATGGCACAAGATCACTTTGTTCTATTGAAATGAATGGCTCCTGTCCTCAGTTGGGGTGCGGTTTTGCAGCTCATTTCCAGTGAATTGAATGGAGCCATATTGTAATACCACACACAACCTGAGGACAGGGGTGGCGCTGTTTCTGAAAGAAGTCAACAATGTTTTTCTAATCTTTGGTAACTCCTTAAAATATGCAGTGGATACTATGTGCAACACAGTACGAAAACAGTAAAACATACAATATAGACGGTTTTCTGATGCCGATTACTTGCCGGAAAATACACCACGTGAACTTACCCTATGTGTTATGCAAAGCTTTATTGAAAAAAGGGACCATATATAACAGTTATGAAAAGTGATATTATTTGCAATAGAAAATCTGACGTCTATGGCAAGTGCTAGAAATAATTTAGGGGTCATTTACAAAAACCTAAGTGGCCATATGAACAAGGTCTTACTGCTCTAGTATAAAATTAACTAATTTTACTTTTTGTGGAAATGGTTAAAATTATGAGCAGTATTGGCCATAGAGCCAAGTCTTAGATATGACCATCCGTCTGACATTGAAGTTGGTGGTCGCTATCTTCCTAAGGGAAAAGAAACACACAAAAAGCTTTGCAAAAAAATCCTTATATCTCTGCTGCTCAGACTTTGGCTGTAACGTGTGGAACATAGGATAGGTTCAAGTTCATATCAAGAAAAGTTGGGAGCCGATGGGTTGCCCAGCAAGCAGAAGACAGCTGAAGCCTTCTGCTAGCTGGCCAGTGTCGGGGTATCTGGGGCCCACCACAGGAAATGATCCTGGGGGCCACCAATGAAGAACCAGTGAGAAAAGACATGCCAGTCAGTGTTAGTGCAGGTTCTAAAGCTTGGGGCCCACCGGAGGATTCTCCAGTCCTCCGGTGGGCCAATCCAACACTATTGCTGGCGCTCACTTTCTGAGATTCCACGTCTCAGAAGGAAGCCTTCCAAGAAGTGTGTGTGGGGGTGGGCTAAGTCACAATTGTTCTATGCAGGTGATCATCGCCACTAAAACTTGCAGGTCACAGTACAAACTCTCCCATTTAAGTTAAAAGGGTCCCCTCCATTCTGTTGTCTCCTATGCTCAATGGGTCTGCCGTAAAGTATATATTTTTAAATGCCGTACAAAAAGATCAGACAACATGGCTGTAGAAAAAAATAATAATTTAGTAATTTTGGAGCCATGCTCAGCACATGGATTGGATTCCGTCATGAATCTTTAACTGTATATGTCTGTGTGTGTGTATATATATATATATATATATATATATATATATATATATATATATATGATACTAGTATTCATGATCTGAATATGAATTTTTGACCAAGTGCCAGGAATTACTGTTACAGTTTCTGATTGTGGGGTTTCCGTGTGTTAAGTCTTCTTTTGCTCTTGAGTTTGGGGTACATCACATGACCGACTTCTCGCTTTCCTCCTCTGTACAGCCGTGCGCAGAGCATCTAGGATCAGCTCTCTGTTGTTTGCCAGGTTGTACTGTGTTAGTTTCATCAACCTGTCAAAGTCCCGTTCACTGTAGGTAAAGTTTGTCAGAAAATAAGGGGAAAAGGCTCCTGTGACATCCACATCCCCATCTGACATTTCTTCCGGAGATCTTAACACACCTGAAAGAGGACGAATGAAAAAAATCAATTGTAGGGTGGTAAAGGTTACACACTGGGAAGGGGTTAAAATTCATTATATTTGGGAGGAATCACTTTGCACTGTCCCTATTGGCTGGGTCTCTGCCATTTCTGTGCTTGCAAGTTGCCTTGGAACTTGGAATGGCAGGGAGGACACACTAAAACTGCCTGTCTAGTTCCCCCTACCCCCAACTGCCTGTTTTAGTGAATACTTCTCATAATATCATAATTCTGGACCATCTTTTCTTATAGCTCTGTGTTGTTCTGCTCCTCGGGGGCGTGTCCCTACAATCTCCGGTACAGTCTCAGACACGCCTCCTACTGGTAACACTCAGCAGAGCAGAAGCAAACATAGAGCTATGGGGGGGGGGGCAGAATTGTTATTGGAAATACACATGTTCACAGAAACAAGCAGTCAGGTTTCTCCTTAAAGCGTAACTGTCATGTTTTTTTTTATTGCAGAAATCAGTAGTATAAGCGATTTTAAGAAACTCTGTAATAGGTTTCATCAGCCAAAAAAGCCTTCTTCTGTACTCAAGAAGCAATCTCCCCCCCTCCCCCCCTGACTTCTTATCTGTGCATTATCAGGCAAATACGTCTTCATTACAGAGAAGCCAGTGAAGACGGGTTCTGCTCTCTCCATTGTAAGCCTATGGAGGGGAGAGGGGCTGAGGGAGATGAGGGAGCAGGAAGAGGTGACATGAAGGTCAGCTGTTTGTAGACTCTCTGGGCACCTAAACCGCTAAATTCAGGTGTCAGAAAGGTCAGGGCTTATCTATGAACTTACTGAGAGAAGATTGCAGGGTGTTGTGCTGTGCAGGACTGCTCCGTGCTCAGTCACTCCTAACAGCCCCTCCCCTCTCCATAGCCACATAATGGACACAGAAATCCTGCTTCATTTGATGTGAGGGGGGAGGCTGGGAGATTGCTTTTTCACTACAGAAGGAAACTCTTTTAGTACATAAAAACTATTACAGAGTTTCTTAAAATCGCTTGAACTGTTGATATTTAATGTTTTCAGAAAAATGACCCTGAAATGACAGTTACGCTTTAAGCATCTTCTGAGGACCCATGACTACTTTCCCTTGTCTTCTATATTACATGCATGTAATAGGAGCAGGGGCGTAGCTAAAAATGGCTGGGCCCCATAGCAAACTTGATTGCTATGTTACGCCCCTGAATGGGAGTAAGATAGTAATACGTGTGTATTAGGATTGCTGATAATACACTAAATTATTATAGCACTATGGTCATACCTGGTTCCTTAAATTTTTGGAAAGTGTCATTCACAAGGGGGAAGTGAAGCACAGTCGGACAGTTATCATTATCTTTATCATTAAAGACGTAGCACTCCTTGTGTGTCTTCCTCTCCTCCTCGCTCAGCGATACCTTAGGGAATCCGATACCTTGTGTGGTGCAGTACTGACACGTCTGTTCCACCGACTGAAAACAGATAGAAGCATGTTTAAAAAAAAAATTACCTGGACATTCAATTATTTCTATATTTCCTGTAATCTGCCATCATTGCCTGTTGTTAGGCTCAGTCCATCTCTAGTAACAGATCAGCATGGAACATAGGAAGTGGGGAAAGACTTTGTAACTGCTATGTGCAGGACAGGGAGAAAGCGAGTCTGAGCTGTGTACCCTGGGAGCCTGTCTCCCTCCTTCAGAAGATCCTCACTGTCTCTTAAAGGTAAATCAAGGCTTTTGTTTCATAATTGAGTATTGAATTGTTTATACACTCCAGTCAAATGCTGACACACTCCATAGACGAGAATGTATACTTTCAATTGAACAACTGACACAGTCCTATGAAATTATGTTGAAGAAGTCTAATTGAACTGAAGGATACAGGTATTTACTGGCAGCTCTTTAGCTGAACATTACCTACCTGAAGGGGGGTGTCCAGAGTATAGTCAAAAGATATAATGACGTCCACTTTCCTTGCTTGGCGGAGTAAAGGAGGAAAACTGGCGTTAATGAAATAACCGGCATCCACAAGGCACAGATTGTCGGCAAGTGGTGTAAGCAAGTTGGGAAAAATGTCTAAATTGGAATCTAAAAGACAAAAAAAATGTATAAGAAGAATTATATTGCTATGTTCTATAATATGAAGCTCCTTGAGGATCTTTCAGGGAGTATAAATCTACAATTCTAATGCTATAATGGATGACTTACCTTTCCATGGGGTGAACTGCGGCTGCTGGTAATAGTCTTTATGTAAGTAAAGTCCCCGCAAGAAATTATGTTGCTCCCCATCTATGGGCCTGTTGGTTAATACACCCTTCAAAATGCCGCTTAAAGTCCCATCTGGTGTGATCAGGCTGGTTTTTGTGTGTGCAGATTCTCTCCTCACCCGGATGCTACCTTCATCTTAGGGAGAAGACAATAATAATAATAAAAAAAAATAAAACAAATAACAATAATACTAACAATAAAAATAATAATAAAATTAGTTTATGTTCTTTTATGCTATGAATAAAAGAAAAAAGTAGATGAGATCTGAGTATACCTATATCCTTAATTTTGTCTTTAATCCACGTGTCCCAGAAAGTGTCCGTTTGAGTGGTTAAATACCAGGTGTCCACTAAATTCAGGGAGAAGACATTTCCCCATAGACCTATGTGAGAAAAACAGTAATATATATGAGTGTGTTATTTGGAACATAGAATCATTAAGCGGTGCTTGGGGGGACTAGGGGAGGTGTGTGTCTGTGAGGAGACCGTAAAAACTGGGGTATTAGAGCCTTTAAAGCTGTGCAATGCTTCATGGGAAAAATATGCAAAGTAGTTAATTTCAAACAGGAAAAGACATGCTCTACAGTGCCACCTACTGGAGGTAATGCTGGTGTCGGCACTCTTAATCAACTATTGGTAGCCTATCCTGTGGATAAATTATCCTGTTTAAAAAGGTTTTATAAGAAAAAAATAAAGTATATATCAAGCTAAAATCTCCACCAGGAGGGAGTACCCAGGGGCATAACTATAGGGGGTACAGAGAGTGCTGTTGCACCTTCTCACAGGAGCTTGATGTGGCCTGTAAAGTCTCTACTCCCCGTATGAGGAGGCCACTACTATAGATGAGACATTATAGTTAAGGGGCCCTGGCCTTAAGTTATGCCTCTGGGGGTCTCCATCTGTAGGCAGCTGTATTGCCTTTGTAATTCAATGGAGATAATCACAATTTTTCTTTCTGTTAAAAAGACTCTGTCAGTAGGTTTATGGTGTCCTATCTCAGGGTAGCATAAACTAGAGACAGAGAAGCTGAACAGAATGATGTATCACTTACATTGTTCTGAGCAGCAGATCCAGAGTTCTCCTCCTGAATAACCTGGACAATAAGTAGTTCTCTCCATTATGTGCAGGAGCCCAGTAGTCCTGGATATCCATGAGCAACAGAACACTCCGCCACCAGCTGCTGATTGGCAGTTATCTATCCATGCTGTGTATAGGCAGCAACTGTCAATCAGCAGCTGGAGGGGGGGATGTGGCAAGAATCCCATTCTCCTGCATATTAGGAGAACGGCTGAACAGAATGATGTAAGTAATACAGTTCAGCATTTCTGTCACTAGTTTATGCTGCTCTCATTTAAGGAAACATAAACCTAGTGATAGACTCCCTTTAAATTCATAAAAAATTAAAACAGAAAAAAAAAACTCCATATATGGGGCCCCACAGAAGCCTATGGCACCTTACCTTGTAGGAAACAGATACGAGGTTCTGGGTGTTTCTTCATCAGGCGACCCATGTAAAATTCACTCCAAAAGTCCTCAGTTCGGATGAAGGCGCCATATTTAAGGAGCCCTACTTCATAAGGGGTAAATTCACACCACTCTGAAATTACACACAATAGTCAAAACATAGCATTCGGCATGCATAAATTTTGGCCTTGGTCTTAACGTGGGACCACTGTAGATAGTTGACACTGTCGTGGGGTACTCCATGTAAGGCACTGTTATATAGTCACTAGAGATGAGTGCAAATGGAGCATGCTCGAGTCGATTACCGGTGGCTAAAGCAGTTGGAAAACATGGATACTGCCTATGGCCTGTGACTGTATCCATGTTTACCAGGAAGCCTTAGGGCTGCATCCAACGTCTTCAGCCACTGGTAATCAAATGCAGAACGAGTGGACTCAAACATGTTCCAGTTGTGCTCATCTCCAGTAGTCACTGATCTAGTATGTCACATAGGACAGACTGGGGCTGGCTTTTACATGGAGCCATGTGACGAGCTGGAACTTTTAGGGAAGACAAGGGTCTGCAATGAAGATACCTTTAAAATCCAGGGTGCTGATTTTGTCTTGTTTCACGTTAATAGCTAGGTAGATGGGTAATGGGTTTTGACCATTGTCCAAGGCTGCTTGTTGGTCTGAAAGTTTAAACTCATTTTTCTGCAATGAAAAAGTTAAGAAATGTCCCTGATGAACAATCATATGGAAGAGAAGTGTGGCAGAAGATGTTCAGGTCTGTTACATGGCTGATGGGTCCCACTCATCTGAATGGAAGATATTTTATTGTAGACAGTTACCAACAAATGTATACATGTAAACATACTCTTAAAGGGGCTATCCAGCACTACAAAAACATGGCCACTTTCTTCTAGAGAAAACCTCCTTTTAAAGGAGTTGTCTGGCCCCAGAAGATTTTTAGTTAATAACGTTATACTTACCTGCCCTGACTGTGCCTAGTAACAGGACCCCAACTAAAAACTTTGAGGGCTGGACAAGATTTAAAAAAAAATGAATTAACGAATACCTATAATTTCTACAAACTTATGATATGTTGTGACCAGTGTTCCCTTTAAGCTGCACTACCTAAAAGGAATCCCCGCTTACTGCTGCCAGCCGCCTGCTCAGCCTTGGATCTGTGAGCAGCGGCTGGCAAAGCCAGGGCTGGATTCCTCGCTCTGCCAAGCAATCTTGTGGCCAGAGGCAGTATCATGCCTCCGGCCACAAGAGGCCGCTCTCTCCCCTATCGCTGCAGCATGCAACGCGATGTCACTCGTGCGCCTGGAGAGTGGGGAAATGGACGGAATGCCAGGGGACTGCACGGGAGGCAGGTAAGTATAGTTTTATGTTTTTTTTTCAATAATAGGGATGGTGGTGCCTACAGGGGAAGGAGGAATACAAACAAGGGTTATTGTCAACAGAAGGGGGGCTTACTATAGGAGAGGTTTATCTACAGGGGTTTGTCAATGGGGCAGATTGCCCACGGGGGCATTATCTATATGGGGTATTGCCTACAGGATGCACAGAGGTGGCCACACTACCATACAAGGGAACAGAGGGGACTTAATTTCTATTTTTAGGGGCACAGAGCGGACCTTACTATTATATGCGGGCACAGAGGGGTGTAACTACTTTATAGGTGCACAAAGGGGACCTAACTGCTATTTAGGGGAACAGGGAGGAGCTAACTATTATATGGGGGGACAGATGGGCCCAACTACTATTCGGGGACACAGCGGGATCTAACTACTGTATGAAGGCACAGGAAGAAGACAGGTGGAAGAAGGGAACCTATACTATATTGAGGGACAAAGAGGGCCTATACTTATTGGAGAAACAGAGGGGGGCCTAATACTATATGTATTATATATGGGCTTTCAATGGGGGCGTATCTACTATATGGAGACACAGAGTGGGCTAACTACCACTTGGAGGCAAATGTATATGCTACATTAAGTTTTAGACTATGGTACCGCCATTCCAGTATTAAGTTTTTGGTTTTCCCAACTTTTCTTGAACATTGCCTAGCTCTCTTGCCAGCATTAGCTGAAGCTTAGAGGAAACACTGAAAGTAAGAGATTTTCCACCCACAAGATAGATGCCTAATCACTGGTAATTACTGCCCATTAATAGTCCCATTGGCTGAATTTTTTTATTTCTTACCTTGTTATACAACATTGATTCAAGAATTAGTCCCCAGAGGTCGGTGAATGAAGACTTCTGGCCGTCTTTGGCCGCCTGCTTGAGCTCCTTGCGATAGTACTTGAGCCGACTCATCGAAAAGGTGTTGAGTTTATTTTTGGTCATATGCTTCTTGACGTTGTTTATGGCCTCGGACATGTTGTTCTGTGACCAGTTAGGATCCTCATACAGTTTGCTTGTGGTCCTAATCAAAGCATAAGTCAACGCTAAAAAATTGAGCAAGTATCTAAGGGGAACAGGATTTAGGGCAGGGATGGGGAACCTTCGTCCCTCCAGCTGCAAAACTACAATTCCCATCATGCCCCCTTGTATGATGGGAATTGTAGTTTTACATTAGCTGGAGGGTCTAAGGCATGTAAGACTCTACAGGTAAGTATTGTGGAGGTCATGTGACTTGGTACTAGGGAACTTTGGTAAACTCTAAGGCACCAGCTGGCAATGGAAAACACATAGAAGAATATCCTGGCCACATTCTGCAACGTTTTCTATTTCTTACCATGTGGAACCAGAGGCGCTTGCTATATAAGTAACACAGTCTAACAGACCTATGTTCTGAAGTCCACACAAATGACTGCTCAAAGAGGCCATGGCTCGGGCTCCTCCACCTGTTGCCATCACGGCCACGACTGGAATCTACAAAACAAAAGCCAACAGCAGTCAACAGTTTTCCTCTGGCTACTGCAGACTCATCAGGGATCACCCTATCAGTAAATGTATATATAATGCAAAATCCAAACATACAAGCTCCATGCAGATGTTCGCTTTGGTGGGATTTGGGCCCAGAACCCAAGGACTCAGCCACCGTGCTGCCCACAACTACAATGACATGCAAGGCATTGCAGTTTTTAAGTGTCTTCCATGATATGGGTATAACCATTAATAAAATGTGACCCCCATACTTATTCAGGCTGGGTTCACACTATGTATATTTGAGGCTGTATTTGGTCCTCATGTCAGGTCCTCATAGCAACCAAAACCAGGAGTGGATTGAAAACACAGAAAGGCTCTGTTCACACAATGGTAAAATTGAGTGGATGGCCGCCATATAACGGTAAATAACTTCCATTATTTCAATACAACAGCCGTTGTTCTAAAATAACAGCAAATATTTGCCATTAAATGACGGCTATCCACTCAATTACAACATTATGTGAACAGAGCCTTTCTGTGTTTTCAATCCACTCCTTGTTTTGGTTGCTATACAGCCTCAAACATACAGCCTCAAATATACGTAGTG
The DNA here is from genome assembly GCF_027789765.1 of Dendropsophus ebraccatus. Classification (NCBI taxonomy): domain Eukaryota; kingdom Metazoa; phylum Chordata; class Amphibia; order Anura; family Hylidae; genus Dendropsophus; species Dendropsophus ebraccatus. The sequence continues at coordinate 88,504 of NW_027210127.1, read as the reverse complement.
TGAACATAGCCTCATGCTGTATCTGGTTTGATTAAGAAATTGCCATATATTCCCAAAGTATGGAGACCTGCTTCAAACCGACAGGTTTCTCACCTCTTCTCCCACCAAGTCTTCTTCCAGCCCCAGTACTTTTTTCAATGCGTCGGCCACCAGTCTTTGGCGTTTTTGAAGGAATATTTTCTCTTTATCGCATAAGTCAAATCCCAGTCTAACATCGAGCTCTTCTGGGCTGAAATGACATTCATTTATGTGAACAGATATGAACTGTAAGTGACCCGTATACACACATATATTAAAAGACAACAATATCTTATTATAGATAGGAGTAAGACCCCCTGTGGACCACCGTGAAACACAGTCTGTATACTGTCCACAATTATGGACAGTGTCAGATACAATGTATTCTATGAGCCAAGGCTCTATGCAATGCCTATGGTGTTGCCAGTAGATGGCGCTGTAGTATCTAGTAGTGATGATTACCTAAGTTTATCTTTGAGATCTGTTATATATATATATATATATATATATATATATATATATATATATATATATATATATATATTATGCTTATTAAAATTAAAACATAAAAGTTTTTATGTATAAAACCAAATTTATTTTAAGCCCTAAAATAAATTGGTTACTGTTCGTATATTAGTATATGGTATGGTTAAAAAAAAGTTATGTGTCTATTAAGGGGCCCTGTCGCTTAAAAAAAAATTGACATGTCCTAGGAATGTGTTACAAGTTTTGGTCAGTCAGGGTCTGGGTGTGCAGGAAGCCAATGATTTTTTAGAGCAAAGAGAAGCACTCAGCTAAGCTCTTCTCTCCCTGACTTGCTGCAATCTCCGTATCACTGCACTCTCCATAGACTTTGAATACAATGAGGAACATCTTCTGCAGTTAGATGGAATAGGCGACTTAGATAGAGAAGGGCTTAGCCAAGGACTTCTCCCAGTTTCATCTAATGATTGGTGGGGCATCTAGGATATGTTCAAAAATGTTAAGAACAGCTTTATAGGTATTATTATTATTATTATTATTATTATACTATACCATTCATTTAATTTAATTTGCACGTCCAAAGGCTTTCCCTGAAAAGAGGGGAAAAATACAGATCAACGTTATGATTAAAATCGACAACAAGATTTAATTTTTTAACATGAAAAAGATGACATGACATGTTATAAACATATAGCATAGGGGTCACACATCTATGGCTTTGCACTCAGCATGCCCTGACAGTAACAGGCTGGTTACAATTGCATCATCTGTATCTGGGTCCTGCAACCATTCAGTTTATTACCGGTATGCCATATGCAGCATGTACGGCCACCACATCTAAACCCCTACCCCCTGGGACTATATGTGGTATAGGTTGAGTAATTTGTCATTGCTTCTACTTGGTCACTTAATTTGGTTATAATATAAACTAAAGGTGTAGAGATTCCAAGTGCAGCATTACTCACCTCCATTGCAGGTATCTGGACACTAATCTCATTCTCCATAGGAGATATTAAGTTGAGAGGCACAATGGTCTGATTTGAACTATCATTTTCTGTATCATTGGACTGAAAGAAAAGTAAAGCGAATAATTATAGACCATACAAAGCAGCTCCTTTAAGAAGCCTTAAAACTTGACTGGGGATTTAACATGAAAAGCCTGTGGCTCCCTGTGATGGGGAAGTTACCCCTCTGTATGACAGCTGTTTCAGGGTTGTTGCCCCTCATCAGTACAGAGCAGAGTGTTGGATTGCTGCAGAGAGGCCTGTTGTTGAGAGACCATAGCAGTAATGTTTCTCCTTAAAGTGAGGAAGATTAGAAAAAGGACTATGCAACGTAGCTTTCTGACAGCATCTATTGGATTTTCTGGATAGCCAAATTTAAGTGAATCTGTATCACCAGAACACTGTCCCCAAGCCCCCTGATACCATTCATCAATTCTTCTAAATCCATGCCTGGTCTGGAGGTCTATCTGCCTCCTGGGGTCGGTGTTTGGATAAAAAACTTATTTGTGTCAAATGGGCGGGACCTAGAGCATCTGTACCCTTGCCCTGCAGCCCCTCTCTCTCCGGCCCTGGGCTGGATCTTCATGTTCCATAGGCCCAGGCCTGGATGCTGTAGGCCCCGCTCCTTTGACACGGCACGCTGGTTGAATAGAATAATTTTTTTAACTCAAACATCAGCTCGAGGAGTTATATAGACCCTCAGACCAGGCATGGATTGAGAAGAGCTAGCTAACGATACCAGAAGTTTGGGGGCAGTGTTCAAGCAATACAGATTTGATTTAACCCCCCAAGTTATATTTTAAGGCTTCTTAAATGAGCAAAACTTTACCTCGAAGTGAAAGCTACCTGCAAAAGGTGGTGTCAGACAGCTGCTCTGCATGTCCGTCTTCCCAGAATTCCCACTGCGCACAAATGGCCTAGAAGTTTCCACACACTCTCCCTAAAGAGAAACCTTACCCCCATAGTTATAGACGAGAACTCTCTTGATCTCCATGAAGTAGTCCTAGGCCCATTTCTTCGAACCACAGACAGTTGTTTTGTTGCATTCTGTTTGCAGCTTTATGCCATACAATGCAATTTTTATATACCAAATCTTTATAGGGAACTTTATTTTTTAGACTCTAGGGTACTATTACACAGAATGATAATCGGCCGAAATGGCCCGATTCGGCTGACTATCGCTCTGTGTAATAAATACAACGATCAGCCGATGACAACGATCATCAGCTGATATAGGTTTGAACCTATAATTCTCGGGCGCCGACGGCTGGCGGCTGACGATATACATTACCTATTCAGGCTGCAGGGCTCCTCTTGCGGTCTTCTCCCCGACTCCCGCACGCTCCAGCTTCAGAGCGGCCTGCCTCAGCTGACAGGCCACTCAGCCAATCACTGGCCGGGACCACCGCGCCGAAGACCGCAAGAGGACCCCTGCAACCTGGATAGGTAATGAATAAAGGTAAGCAAGGGCTGCAAGGACATCGGTAACGATGTCCCTGCAGCCCCTGTTAAACGATAATCGGGCCGTGTAATAGGCCCAGTAAACGAGCACCGATCTAGCACATCGACGCTTGTTTACAGTTATTATCGGGCCCCCATCGGCCGTGTAATAACACCCTAAGGCTAGGTTCAAATTCCTTCCAGGAACAGCTTGTTCAATAGCGGACGTTAACTGATGCAGATGGACACCTTTGAGATCCCATTGACCTCAATGGGGATCTGTTGAGTTTTTATCTGCTGTATGTTTATTTCGCAGGACGTGAGCAGATAAAAAAATAAATTCAGAGGAGTAAAGCCCCAGTGAAGCCAATGAAGCCAGCCCTATCGAGCATTCACCAGATAACTTACAAAGGTTACGTCAAAAGGAGAGTAAACTCTGCACAGGGACGCCGTCATCTCTGTCCCCAAGTCTCTTGAAAAATGGAAAACAGCAGTGTCATGCGAATCAAGTTCAGAACTGGAGTCGGACTGTAGTAAAATCCTGTGGGAATCTTCAAAGGAGCCTTGGACAGAAAGAGCCAGCTCCGTTTTTTCTATATACATAGAAGAGAGCGTAAAAGTGATTGTATGAAAGTATCATTATCGTATTTACACCACAAGGCTATGTGCACACAATGGGGGAGATTTATCAAACATGGTGTAAAGTGAAACTGGCTCAGTTGCCCCTAGCAACCAATCAGATTCCTCCTTTCATTCCTCACAGACTTTTTGGAAAATGAAAGGTGGAATCTGATTGGATGCTAGGGGCAACTGAGCCAGGTTCACTTTACACCATGTTTGATAAATCTCCCCCAATGTCTATTTGGACGGCTGTCATTTTGGTGCCAAAATACAGCCGTATTATGCCAATTATGTCCATAATTAGCATAATACAGTCATATTTTGGTACCATAAAAAGAACTTGTGAGAACATAGTGACTGTCTATGTGACTGTAGCAGGTGGAAAAGCTAAATTTCTGTAACATTTGGTATTTCCTAAGATTAAAGGGGTGCTCTGGCAAAAATCTTTTTCTTTCAAATTAACTTTTAAGCTGCTGTATGTCATGCAGGAAGTAGTGTATTCTTATCAGTCTAACAAAGTGCTCTCTGCTGCCACCTTTGTCCTTGTCAGGAACTGTACAGAGCAGCAGCAAATCCACAGAGAAAACCTCTCCTGCTCTGGACAGTTCCTGACATGGACAGAGGTGAGAGCAGAGAGCACTGTTTTAGACTGGAAAGAATACACCGCTTCCTGCAGGACCTCCAGCAGCTGATAAGTATGGGAAGACTGGAGATTTTAAATTTTTAAGATTTAAAAGATTTTCGCCGCAGTTCCCACTTTAAAAAAATAAGTCCTTTCTTACTTTTAAAGGGTTCTTTCCTTTTTTTCGGGACCTCCACTTGTAGAGTCACCATCTCAGGACACTGAAAGAAATGTTCACTATCATTCTCATCTTATAAAATGTTAGGAGAAAAAAATATATCAGTTGCTTCATTTGTATCATAGAATATTTTTTACCTTATTATACCTTATTATTGTTATACCATAAATCTTTTTGTCTATAGGCAATGTGTAAACTGTGTTACTAGAAGAATACTGGCTAATTTTAAAGATCCTGTAATCACTCAACAGAGAGAAGAGATCAGGATGTACTCATAGCCATCATAACAGCCTCCCTACCCCTGAAAATTTACCTATAGTTCACTAGGAAGGCAATAGGTATTTTATTTTAGGCCATTTTAAAGATGTGCCACACGTTGAGATGTTAAAGGGGTTGTCCGGCAAAAATATTTTTCTTTCAAATCAGCTGGTGTCAGAAAGCTATATAGATTTGTAATTTACTTCTGTTTAAAAATCTGAAGTCTTCCATTACTTATGAGCTGCTGTATGTCCTGCAGGAGGTGGTGTATTATTTCCAGTCTGACACAGTGCTCTCTGCTGCCACCTCTGTCCATGTCAGGAACTGTCCAAAGCAGCAGCAAATCCCCATAGAAAACCTCTCCTGCTCTGGACAGTTCCTGACATGGACAGAGGTGCCAGCAGAAAGCACAGTGTCAGACTGAAAAGAAAACTTCACTTCCCGCAGGACATACAGCAGCTGATAAATGGAAAGACTTGAAATTTTAAATAGAAGCAAATTACAAATCTGTATAACTTTTTGACACCAGTTGATTTGAAAGAAAAACGATTTTCACTGGATAATCATTTTTTCTCTACTTTTAGGCTATGATGTTCTCACAATGTTTGTTTCCAGTTTTATTTTTAGGGCCATCATTTTGAGGTGAAAATACAGCCGTATTTTTGCCTGAAAAAGACAGCTGTCCAAACATATGGCTGAAAAGAAGACAGTGTCTGAATATAGCCTCAAACTCTATTGATCGCCACCCCAGTGTACGTTAGCTTAATGCGTAATTCACATATTATTTACTACTTACCACCAGGACTCCATTAGTAGTGACTTTTTTCTGTGTTTCTGGGCTGGAAATAAATTTAAAAAAAAAAAATAAGATTAAAAAAAAAAAAAAAAAAAAAAGATTTTTATGGTTTCTAAATACAATTTTTTATGTTGTTTTAATACTCACATTACTACCAGATTTAACTCCACCTGAAGCTCCGTCTGAAACTATTAAACATATATTCTTACTATCTTTGTAATTAGAATTAAATCACACTACTTTAATATCAGTTCAACAATTGACATGGTCTGTCTGTGATGTAGAAAATATCATATTACTTCATAATATCAATATCAACTTTTATGCCCAAAATGGCATTTATATGGCTGCATTCTATTATTCCTAGTCTGGTTGAGAATATTAAGTAGTTGTTTTCTGTGTAAAAATAAACAAACAAATAAATAAAATCTTAAAATAAATCTTAAAATAGATAAATATAATCTTAAAATAAAATAAATAAATCTTAAAATAAATAATAAAATAAATAAATCTTACAATAAATACTTAAAATATTTAAATAAATAAATAAATAACGTTCCTTCACCTCTTTTCTTTTATTTCTGACTTGGACTGTGAGTTGAAGAAACTTTCCGCTTGAGCACCTACCATGACCAATATAGGAATATTGGGGAATAAGCCCTCCTAACCTTGTCAGCTGAAGTTGGATGGGGGGAGCTAATAGAAGGTTTGGCAATATTATATGGATACGTCATCAAACATAGAAATACCCCTTTAGGCTATGTTCACACTACGTATTTTGTGCGGTGTGATACACAGCCTGTTCTTCTATGGGATCCCACCCGGAGCGTATACACATAGAACACTGCAGCTGGAAAGATTATCCGGCCGATACTTAAGTACGGAACATCCGGTCTCTCACATCGTGTGCACATAGCCTTAACGCAGCGGTGGGGAATCTCCGGCCCGCGGGACGCATCCGGCCCCTGAGACCTCCCGATGCGGCCCGCAGCTCCCCTGTGATGTGCACCACTCTGGTGGGGCAGGAGCGGTGCACATCTTCCTTCCCCTGCGGGCCGCGAATGATGACATCATATCATTGCGAGCCGCCTGCAGGAGAAGACGGGTACGGGCTAGAGGGGAGAGAAGAGAACCTGGGCAGCGTGGGAGCGGAGGAAAGGTGAGTGGGATGTTTATTTTTTTTATCTGGGACTGGGGGTTAACTAGGCTACCAGGGACATGACTGGGGGGGGGGGGGGGGGGGGTTAACTAGGCTACCAGGGACATGACTGGGGGGGGGGGGTTACTAGGCTACAAGGGACATGACTGGGGGGGTTAACTAGGCTACCAGGGATATCACTGGGGGGGGGGGTAACTAGGCTACCAGGGACATCACTGGGGGGGGATGACTTGGGGGATAACTAAACTATAAGGGGCATCACTGGGGGTTAACTATAATAGCAGGGGCATTAGGGGAACAATACTTTGCCTTGCCCCAGGTGCTGCAAACCCACGCTACTAACTGCCGCGCACAGTATGCGGCCCTTGGATGATTTTATTAATGCCCGACCGGCCCTGGACATGGAAAAGGTTCCCCACCCCTGCCTTAATGGGTCTGTGATATCACATTATTCAATGTTCTCCCAAGGTCAAACATATGTTACTGATCTTCCTTGGTACCAAGGTGGATTACAGCCTTTATACTGTAAATAAGTGAATCCCTCTATGTGGGGAGTATTTGGCGTCTACTAGTATTTCAGCATATAACAATATGAGAGCTTTACACCATTACAGTTACCTCTTTATCTAGACTGAAGTTTTCCACCACCTTCTCATTGAGTGGAACATTTCCCACATCATAGCTCACAGTGAACAGATGGTCGTCCGACGTCCCTACATCCTCATCATGAATAGACAAATCCAGGATGTTCTGTGGGTACAAGGGAATATTCCGGACTCTTATTCTGGGCATTAATGTATAATAAATGGCTGTTATAAATGAGGTCATATGATAGTATAACCTTATAAAGGTTTCCCCATGACTAACTAATATTTATATGTAGAAGATCTTCATTGGTCTTGGGAATAAGGGGTTAATGGCCCCAATCTTGTCTCTTATTCCAATAAAGAAGAGGAAGAAATCTTGGCCACCAACATATTTTTGATTCACCACTCAGATTATACACATAGATTATTTATTTATTGAGACATCTTATTTGTTATTACCATATTTGTATCTCAAGAGGCAGTAGACACAGACTGGCACCGTAGACCATGGGTCTCCAAACTGCGGCTCTCCAGCTGTTGCAAAACCACAATTTCCATCATGCCTGGACAGCTAAAGCTTTGGATTTGTCTGTCCACGCATGATGGGAAATGTAGTATTGCAACAGCTGGGGGGCCACAGTTTGGAGACCCATGCCATAGACTTTGCCTATCATTAAGGCCAAACCTTAAAGGGGTTCTCCTAAAATCAAGTTATCCCCTCCGCATGGCTCAGCACTTGGCAATGTCTGCCACTGATCAGCTAATTCTCGCGCTGTGTACACTGCAGTGAGCCTGCAATGATAGCTTTACCCCTACTTCCTGTGTTCTGTCTTAGTTTCTCTGTGACTGAGCCTAACAACAGGTAATGATTTGCGGATTCAGTGGAAGGGAGACACCTAGTGGAATAATCCCTTCAAATCATATATGGATTTTTCAGACTACTAATATTCCTTTGTATTGTGGGTACTAACAGACCTTAGGCTAGGCTGACACCTTTTGTATGGCAGTAGAGTAAATAGTTGCTAGACTTACATGGTCACAAACAACTTCAATCATATCTGTGAGCATTACTTCCAATTTACTCCATTATATTTTGCAATATGTAAGGTTTTAGCCGCTTTCACTGAATCTGCAGTTCATTACCTGTTGTTAGGCTCAGTCACAGATAAACTAAGACAGAACACAGGAAGTAAGGGTAAAGCTATTATTGCAGACTCACTGCAGTGTATACAGCCTGGCTCTGCTGTCAACCATAGGATTGCTCCTTTACTTATGTACCCAAACAGATCTTATTTCGGAGCTGCTCGCTTCTTACCTTAACCTGGCTGTGGAGTCGGAAGTGAAAGATTTCATCCCAAACAGGGTTCGGATTGTTCCATATGGTCTTGGTTCTCTTTTTATCTGCCAGCGATGTTGGGAGCCATAAGCATACGTAGCAGTCCGGTTTGGTCACTGTGTACAAGTGAACATCCATATGAGTAAAAATAACATGGACATCCATGTACAATCGTCACATAAAACCTACAGTCAGATAGACCTAGTGCGGATGGTGTTCTGCAGCATTAGAGCAGAGCAGGGCATCTGGAAAACTGCCATGTCGCCCCTTACTGCTGCCACTATACGGAAGTATATATCTACACTAAAAACTATAAAAAAATTTTTTAAATAACTTACAAAGTAATATGACTTTAGCAAAGCAATGTATTAGCACAAAAAAAAAATTCTTGGGTCTCCGGAGTACCTCTTTAAGGCAGAAAGAAAGGAATTGAAGGGGTACTCCAGCGGGGGGGGGGGGGGGGCTATTTTGGGATCTGGCCGGGGAGGAGGTGGCTAAGGGAAATGACGTCTACTCACCTCCCCGATTCCAGCGGCAAGTCCCGTATCGCGGACTTGAGACGTCACGTCACCAGGAAGCGGCCGGGCACCAGGGACTGGAGCGCCACGATACGGGACCCGCCGCTGGAACCGGGGAGGTGAGTGGACGTCGTTTCCCTCAGCCACCTCCTCCCCAGGCAGATCCCAAAATAGCCCCCCCCCGCCGGAGTACCCCTTTAAGGCATTAAAAATAAAAAAATCTAGGCAGAATTGAGGAAGTATGAAAAACTTGTCTCCTTGTGGTATCAAGAACTGGGTATGAAAAATTGGACCATTGTAGGAATCTTAAAGGGATACTCCAGCCATATATATATATATATATATATATATATATATATGTCATCCTGTTTTTGCATAGAAAATAAGAAACATCTTAGGCCCCTATTATAACAATCAATTATCGGCCGTACTTGGCCGATTACCAGCTGATAATTGGTTGGTGTAAAAGGTAACGATCAGTCGACATGCACAATATTTGCTGATTATTGACTTTAGACATGTTGAATCCCTTTGATAATGACAGCTGCAACGTCACGGCTTAGCAGAGCAACTGCCCGCTCAGCCAATCAGTGACTGGAGAGGTGTTCTGCACAAGTCACTGATTGGCTGAACAGTTAATCGCTCAGCCAAGTACGTGACATTGCCACTGAAAGAACTGGTGGCTGTCAGCTGGAACTGGGGGCAGCGCTACAGGGCACGGGCAAGGAGACACATTTTACCTTTTATTTATCAATCTGTGCTTCCAGAATGTAATAAATGTTTGTATACTCTAGGGCAAAGTGTCTTAGAGGTGTTCACAAGGCCCTGAAGTGCTGAGGGCTGGAATCACTCCTTTTTCCCTCCTTGACAGTCAACTGGAAGCCAAGCCCTGTTTCTGAATCTTGTGTACTGTGTACTACAAATTGTGCGCACATGTAATGGTGCGATTACAAAGAGACTGATTTTGAAAGCCAAAGCCAGGAATGGACTACAAACAGTCTATGTTTGTCTTAAAGGAAAGACTGAGATTTCCCTCTTCTTAAATTCATTCCTGGCTTTGGCTTCAAAAATCTGTCAGATAACTCTCCCTGTGTAAACACACCATTAGATTTGTAAACACAACTTCTTGTTCTACCAGCAGTCATTGGTGTCAGCACTTTAGAATGTGAATTGTGGCTGACAGATTCCTTCCAAGGCAAGTTCTCAGTTCGAGGTTGCTCATAAGCAGTTAGGTGTCTCGGTATTTCACAGTCCACACTTATAGCCTACTTAATTTACATAATAATTATTAAAAGTAAGTGATGGATGAGTTCTGATGAGGTCCTATAATATGAAAGACATCAAACCCAAGTGACTATAATATTCATGTCTCATCAAAAAGCTTATTAAGGGTCCCTTCACACCTACCGGATCCACAGCGGATCTCACTTCTGTGGATTCGAAGCGAGAACCGCTGCTGATCCGGTACCATTCACCTCTATGATAGAACATATTCGCAGCGGGATTAACATCCCGCTGTGAATATGTGCTTTAACCCCTCGCTGCCCGCACCCTGCCACTGCATCCCCATCCCCGGCCGCATCCCCCCCCATCCCCCGCCGCATCCAGCAGCCCGCATTCCCTATCCCCGGCCGCATCCTGCAGCCAGCCGCCGAGAGCATAAAGTACCTGCTCGGCGGCGCGGCTGCAGGATGCGCTGCCGAGCAGGTTCTTTATGCTCTCGGCGGCGGGCTGCAGGATGCGGCCGGGGATGCGGGCTGCTGGATGCGGCATGGGATGGGGGGGATGCGGCCGGAGATGGGGGATGCGGCCGAGGATGGGCTAATGCGGCGGCGGGGCTGCGGACAGCGAGGGGTTAAAGCACATATTCACAGCGGGATGTTAATCCCGCTGCGAATATGTGCTATCATAGGGGTGAATGGTACGGGATCCGCAACGGTTCTCGCTTCGAATCCGCAGAAGTGAGATCCGCTGTGGATCCGGTAGGTGTGAAGGCACCCTAAGTAAGACATTGTTATAGAGTAACGTGAGAAAAATGTTGTGTTTATATACATATTGTGATGGTGACACCTACTTATATTTGGTGTATGAGTTATAGGATGCTACAGGGTTTACTAGCCACCCCTTGAACGGGCCATGGGTGCTCTTTAAAGTCAGTGGGTCAGCATCAATTCATGCTAGAAACTGATGACACTGTTAGTATAAGGAGACACATGGTACCTTTCCTCTGTGTGTCTGTGCTTCCAGAATGTAGAAAAATACTTTTGTCAAAGAGGTGTCCCCAAGCCCTTAAAGGAGAAGTCCGATGAAAATTAAAAAAAAGGAGGAGAATAAAGAGGTGCGAGAAAGTAAACGTACCTATCCTTCTGCCCTGCAGCAGCGCTCCTGGGCCTCCTTGATAGTTGCCATCCACCTGCAGCTGTTCCATCACGTACATGGGTGATCAATTGCCTGCTGAGTGACTGGGGAGGAACACTGTCCCTGTCATTGGCTGGCTGAGTGAGCAATTGCTCAGCCAGACCGTGCCATTGCAGATAGAAGAGACGGATATGTGACATACCCGGATAGCAGCAGAAACTGACATCCGGAGACCGTCAACAGGAACCCGGGAGCAGCACTACGGAGGCGCAGGGATGCGTAAGTTTACTTTGTTTATTATTTTCCTGCACCCTGCCTGTTTGTCTTTCAATTTTAAGGGACTTCTCCTTTAAAGAGTCACTGTTTATTAGGCAAATATGCCATTATCTGCATGTAAAAAGCCTTTTCCCAGGTCCCCCCCCTCCTCTCCTTTCTGTCATCCACTTCTCAGAATCAGGAAATCTCGACTGTTTTTTCATCAGTCGGATCTGTCTGGTCTATGAAGAGGGGAGGGGGGAGGAGGGAGATTAGCGGGCAGCTGAGAGCTGAGAACAAAGGATAACACAGCAGGGGGGGGAGCTATTCACAGTGCTATTCAGAGGTCAGAGAGGTCAGTGGTGACTGCAGAGGAGAGAGCCTAGTCATGTAGCTGTAAATTAACTCTTTGTTGTCCAGTTTTGCTGCCTTTCCTTTCTCCCTTTATAGGAAAACTATAAAGACAGGGGGGAGAGCTTCAAATTGCTTTTTCATGATAAAAAATCATTTTTCGGCTAATAAAACCAATTACGAAGTGTCTTAAAATTGCCTGTACTATTGATTTCTGCAATAAAAATTTTAACGACAGTGGGCTGTAATGTCTCCTCGCTCCCCTTCCCATCCCTGTCCATGCTTAATTGACAGCAGGAAGCTGGGACCTGCTCTTTAGCAGATTGGAAAGCAGAACTCCGCACTGAAAGCAGGGAAAGGGTTGGGAGGAGAAGCACGGAGGAGGCGTTCCAGCCGGAAGCACTGCAGGAGCTTGGGAACGCCTCTTTGACACTTTGCACCACAGAATCAAAGCTGTTTTTTTTCTAGATTATGGAAGCACAGACGGATATAGGAAAGGTACCATGTGTCTCCTTGCCCTCACAGATATCTAGCCTCGACCGTGAATTGCAGTTGACAGATTCACTTTAAGTATGTATGAATATTTGAAAAACTATACTCGTGTATTGTTTTGTTTGGTGTCTGGTAGGTTGGGATCCTCTTTAATTCTTCCTTACACATATTCTCCCTTACATCCTCCTATTATTATTGACAACACCCAATACAATGAACAAAACCCCTACTGTAACACTATGGTGTAAAGTGAAACTGGCTCAGTTGCCCCTAGCAACCAATCAGATTCCACCTTTCATTCCTCACAGACTCTTTGGAAAATGAAAGGTGAAATCTGATTGGTTGCTAGGGGCAACTGAGCCAGTCTCACTTTACTCCACGTTTGATAAATCTCCCCCTATGATCTGTTTCCATAGAATACATGATTCACTGGGCGTGACGGACGTTTAGTTTGAAGCGTGACAGAAGACCTCATTGCTGACGCCCCCTCCCCCCATCTTATTAACTTGCACACAGGTTGCATAAAATGAATAGATACATGACTAATAAAAATAGTGTGAGACTTCTACAATAACAGGAAATCACTCACCGACATCTCCCCCATGGATGTTCTGAGCTTTTATGACCCTCACAGTTAATTCATAGTTTGATGCCTCCTCCTGTAAATAATGAGTCAAATCAGGTAACTGAATATATAACAGAAGGAAGAATATATATATAATTCCTGTACCATTAACAAACTGCATGTTATACAAGGTAGAACAACACTTTCCTTTAAAGGGGTACTCCGAAGGGGGGAAAAAAAATCAACTGGTGTCAGAAAGTTATGTAGATTTTTAAATGACTTCTATTTAAAATCTGAAACCTTCCTGTATTTATCAGCTGCTGTATGTCCTGCAGGAAGTGGTGTATTATTTCCAGCCGCTCTCTGCTGCCACTTCTGTCCACGTCAGGAACTGTCCAGAGCAGGAGAGGTTTTCTATGAGGATTTTCTACTGCTTTGGACAGTTCCTGACATGGACAGAGGTGGCAGCAGAGAGCACTGTGTGAGACTGGAAAAAATACACCACTTCCTGCAGGACATACAGCAGTTGGTAAGTACTGGAAGATTTGAGATTTTTGAATATAAGTAATTCACAAATCTATATAACACCAGTTGATTACAAAAAAAAATAAAGAATTTCTATGGAGTACCTCTTTAATTCCTGCGTACGGTGAATGTGGTCACATGAAAAATATAAAAAATCATAATAAATTCTATAACTATATACAGTATATAAGCAGCCATATGACACCAGTGATTATTGCACTTGGTGAAGCAATGACAAATACAAGACAATATTGGGAAATACTCATTGTTACCTTAAATACCTTATAATTCAGTACCTATTGTTAGCACCTGCGCTCAATGTTAAATATTTTGCTGTCATTATGACAAGTAATTAACAGTAACCGCAGTATTATATTGCTGTTTCTTGCCTGGGGTGCTGCTGTTCTTCTCTATATAGGCGGCAATCACAATGGAGGAGTACTCACCCAGCTTTGTCTAAGCTACTGTAAAAGGAAAGAATCGTTCATTCTAATACAGGGGGAGGGAACCTTGGCCCTCCAGCTGTTGCAAGACGACAACTCCCATCATGCCTGGACAGCCAAAGCTTTAGCTTTGGCTGTCCAGGCATGATAGGAGTTGTAGTTCTGCAACAGCTGGAGGGCCAAGGTTCCCCACCCCTGCTTTAATATGATGAATGTGTCAGACAACTGCAATGTAAAATCTCTTAGGCTGCATTTACACGTTCAGTGTTTTTCCTGGTCCGTGATTGTGGTCTGCTAGCTACCTCCGTGATCTGTGCAAAACAGTCCGTTTTGCATCTGTGTCCGTTTTTTTTTAACTGTTGTTTTAAAGCATTTTAAATTTACATCTGTGAAAAACAAGGATCTTATTGATTTCTATGGGGAATCCTTTGCGTGCATCCGTTCCGAGTAATGACATGTCCTATTTTATAACGGCACGGATCATGGATCCGTGAAATCACGAAACGTCTGAATAGCCCAATAAAAAACAATGGGCTGTAAGATTGTCCGTGCGCACGGATCCGTGAGCGCAGACAACTTTACGGAACATATGAATGCAACCTAACATGGTCATGATCTAATTCTAACTAGAATTGCTCAAGTCCAATCGATTGACTTTTGATTACCGGTGGCTAAAGAAGTTGGATGCCGCCCTATGGCCATATCACATATTAGGTGGCCGTCATAATGTCTAAGGTGGTATGATTACTCCTTAAAGGGATACTCCAGAGGAAAAAAGAACAATATCAGAAAATTATACAGATTTGTTAACTTAGCAGGCCCGACCCGCATTGGTGTAGCATTTACTGAGCTTATTAAATTGCTTGATAATCATGCGGGCAGGGCTGCTTTTGCTTTAAAGGGGTACTCCGGCATCGGTGTATAGAAAATAATACAGATGTTATACTTACCTTTTTAAGCTCCCCCTGTCGTCCTTCGGTTGGGTCAGCAGTGACTGCCGACAAACCCATCTCCGCAGTGACAGCCCACTCAGCCAATCACTGACTGAGACGGGACAGCACCGCAGCCAGTAATTGGCTGAGCGGGCTGCTATTGCCAAAAGGAATTCATCTGTTGCTGTCATTGGCAGCTGTGGTCAGAGATATAACAGGGGAGTGTGGAGAGGTAAGCATAACATTTTTAATATTTTCTACATACCAATGACAAAGTACACCTTTTAATCGGCTGTTGGCTGCGCATCATCTATTATACAGCCGGAAGCTGATGATTTTTAATCATTTTAAAAGACAACATTCAGCCGATGAGCAAACAGTGGTTTACTTGTCAGCTGATCATTGCCTTTATTACAATATCTGCCCTTCTGTTTAAAAAACTCAAGCCTTCCAGTACTTATCAGCTGCTGCATGTCCCATAGGAAGTGGTGTTATTTCATATAAATTTCTGGTACCAGTTGATTTAATAACTATTTTTTTCACCAGTGATACTCATCTACCCCTGTTCCCCTGCAGCTACTGCTCACCACCACACTGGTTGCAGTGATAATCTGTCCAATCACTGTGAGGGGCGGGGCACTGCTGTGATCAGTGATTGGCTGAGCAGTGCAGCTCCTGCAACGGCGGACATGTCACGGGAACCGTACTGTGTGTATATTGCCTAAAGACCTGACAAACTGTCATGTATTCCTTCAGTGTGATCCCTAATATTTAGTAATTGTGAGCAAGATTCCTAATGACCTATTACACAATAATATAGTGCACCAGACGCAGCCGCCTTCCGCATTTTTATTCAGCAGAAATCTACCCTATCCCTATGCAGCCTCATCAATTCAATAGGTACAGATCAGAAATCCATCCCATCCCCACATATGCAGAGTCATCTCACCCTATGCGCTGTGACAATGACCAGAGATACAGGTTTGTGACTCACGCAGTGGGTCTGGTCTTGTAAAACATTAATGATGAATGCACGCTATAATTATGGGCAGAAAATAACAACATTATGGCAGTTCATCATGTTCCTTTATGAGTCTATGATACGGGAAGGGAGGAATGGATGATGTCACATGTATATGTATATATATATATATATATATATATATATATATATATGTGTAAGAAAAACACACATCATCATGGGGGGAGGGAGATCTAAGATGGTTTAAAGTGAAACTGGTTCAGTTGCCCCTAGCAACCAACCAGATTCCACCTTTCATTTTCCAAAGAATCTGTGAGGAATGAAAGGTGGAATCTGATTGGTTGCTAGGGGCAACTGAGCCAGTTTCACTTTACACCATGTTTGATAAATCTCCCCTGTGACGACGAACAGAATAAAAGTTAGGATGAGCCCGTCCTATAGCAAACTGTAATCCCTTGTAAAAGCTTCATTCACAATGGAGATCAATGTAAGGCTACGTTCACACAGAGCAAAAGGAGCGGATTACGCAAGGAAATATTTCCGCCTGAAATCAACTGACGCTGAATTCCGAGCAGAATATAAGCAGAATGTAAGCAGAATCCCTGCGTATTCTGCTAGGAAAGTGTTCAGCTCTTGACAAATTCAGCGTGGAATACTCGAGGAATCCGCATGCATTCAGCGCTGAAATTCAGCGAGTATTTGGTGAGTAAACTAGACTATACCAGAACATATACTAGAATCCTCCTCCCTCCCCCCTTTTCCCCATTTCCGCGCGGATTCAGCGAGTAATTTCCGCTTGTATTACACTTGTATTCCGCACTGAAACAGAAAATCAGAGCCCCATTGATTTGTATAGGCTTCCGCTAGCGGAAGAATGAACATGTTCATTCTTCTGGCGGAAAGCGGATTAGTTCAGTGCGGAAATTCCACTGTGTGAACTGCAGAGCAGAATTTCCATTCAACACAATGGAAATTAGCTCTGCACCTATTTTAACGGCTGAAATTTCAGCGCTGATTCAGCGCAGAAATTCAGCTGCTTTTGCTCAGTGGGAACGAGCCATAATGCCCAGTTGTAGTATTAGGCCCATTGATCTTTGCAGCAGTTATTACACCTATGGTCATGTGACTATATGTAAAGCTCTGATGTATACCTACGTCATATACCAATTAGTGGCATCCATCATACATACTATCCAATGGAGAAAAAAAAAAACATACTGTGCAATATGGATCTAGCTCAATGGAATACTGCGGAAGTTAGATGAGGTGTGAAATGAGGCTTAACCCCTTGACGACCGGGCCAATTTTCATTTTTGCACTTTCGTTTTTTCCCCCTTTTGTTTAAAAGGCCATAGCGCGCATATTTTTTCACCTACAGACCCACATGGGCCCTTATTTTTCGCCTCACTAATTGTACTTTGCAATGACAGACTTAGTTGTTGCATAAAATATGCTGCGAAACCAGAAAAAATGTATGTGTGGTAAAAATTTAATTAAAACGCAAATTTATTTAATTTGTGGGGGGTATGTAACGATAACTTTTATTTTATTTCATGGCTTTTAAAAAATTTAAATCTTTAAAAAGAGACGAAATGTTCCTTATTTTGCTCTATTCCCAGGCTTATGGCGCTTTTATCCTTTGGTCTATAGGGCTGTGTCATTTTTTGCGCCATGATCTGTTGTTTTTATAAGTACCTTGTTTGGGTATATGCAACTTTTTTTTATCACTTTTTATCACAATTTTCCCAAATTTGATGCAATCAAAAATGTACAATTTTGCACTTTGGCAAAAACCTTCACATTAATTAGAAGCCCCCAGGGGGACTTCTATATACACAGCACTGATCTCCCATTGAGATCAATGCTGTGTATATAATAGAGTAGTCCTCAGGCCTCACCAACAGGTCATGTTTTGAAGATTTCCTTAGTATTTCACAGGTGATATAACTATACTCACAGGTATTATCACACCAGTTCTTTGTGTGGGATATCCTCAAAACGTGACCTGTTGGGCCTGAGGACTGGAATTGAAAAGCACTGTAATAGAGCACTGATCCATAAGATCGGTACTCTATTACTCTGGTCTGCTGCAGACCAGACACAGGGAATACAGAGCCGGGATCAGCGTCATTCTGATGCTGAGGCCCAGACGAGTCAGGAGAAGGGATCCCCCCTCCACGATCGCATCGCGGAGGGGGGATCCCCCCACTAGACCACCACAGATAGGCACCATAGGGCATTTAAATGCAGCTGTCATGTCTGACAGCTGCATTTAAATGCCCTTATTAGCGGGCACAGCAATCGTCCGCGCTTGCTAATAGCAGCGGTCCCGGTCTGCAGAAAGCAGCCAGGATCGTGGCGTTTCAGAGGGGGGTCGCAGCGTGGCCCCTCTCTAAACCCCCCTAACGGCGCCATGACGTATGAGATAAGTCATTGGTCGTTAAGGGGTTAAAGGGGCAAAGTTATTCTTTCATATGGTTCCCAGGGAGAAGAATAATAGCCAATGCTGAGGTCACATAGCTCCAGTTTCCTGGCGTGAAGATGTGGGGTCAAAAGTTCACTTAGCCAATTGGTGGCCATAGAGGCACCACCTCCGAGCAAACCTATAATGTCACTAGTGATGAGTTAACATTCCAATGTTCGTTTCAGTTCCCGAACACACACACACAAAAAAAAAATGATCGTGATCGGTTCAGTTTGTGTTCACCAAATATTCACAAACAAATAACGACCGCACAGTAGAGTTGTATGTTTCGGTGTATACAGATTATCAGATGCAAAGCATAAAATACACAACAGCGTATCAATTACGAGGTGCGTAGCATTAGCGTATTAGCGTATAGCGTATACGCAATGACATGCACACATGTAATCACACTAGGCCGCAGTGTGCAGTCAGCTCAGCAAGTCAAGAGCCCAGCGAGCCTCCTTTTTGGCTTTGGAGAACTCAAATACATTGTGAAGATAATGGACAGGATGGACGCCTGGTCACTACAGGGTTAAGAAATGAATCCTTATAGTTCTAAAACACTGGATTCTGTCACCCTTCCTACACTGACAATTTCACAACGTTCTAAGCCCTACTCGGTTAGCTCTCCCTCCCTACACTGACAATGTTCTAAGCCCTACTTGGTCAGCTCTCCCTCCTTACACTGACAATGTTCTAAGCCCTACTCGGTCAGCTCTCCCTCCTTACACTGACAATGTTCTAAGCCCTACTCGGTCAGCTCTCCCTCCCCACTGTGAATATTGCTGCCTAACTAAATGCAGATGCTGTCCCTGTTTGTTTCACACTCCCTACTGAACGGCACAAGAATCAGGAAAGACTGTGAGAAAATTCGCCTCAGCATTGCGTTTTTATAGCATGTACGTAACGTACGTAATGCTGCTAATCTTACAGCAAATCACAGTAATGTCAGTAGTGAACATGGCTACTACATTACCTGATGTGCCCTTCCTTCCTTGCATGTTCATTGGCTCGTTCAAATTGGTAGGAGGAAACTTGCGCAGTTGCGTAAATCGCAAGATAAACGTTCGTATGTTCGAAAATGATCATAATAACCATTCTGATCATCGAACAGATTAGGGCCATGTTCGTACACATACGAACATGTTCGCTCATCACTAGATGTCACATCCCTGAGCCAATCAGCCACATAAACCCAGCGTCAGCTGGGGAGCGAGGGAGGTAAGCATATATTTCTTTTATTATCTACCTATAACTGACAGCCAAGCAATTGTCAGATATCTCCCCTGCTCGCCACCCCCACTTCTCATACACAGGAACATTTGCCACAGGGAGGGGTAAGCTGAAGTAAGCGGCTTATCTCTCCTGAAACAAAGGGGTCGGGCGGTGATTTTCCATGATCATCATCATCTGTCAGGAGAGCCCCAAACATCTTAGACTGATGAGTGGTGGGTTTGTCAGACTATAGTCTAAGGTGTTTTGGGACCTTAAGACTTCAGTTAATTTGGCTGACTGTTTAGAGTGTATATAGGAGCCCCCTGATTCTCTCTTGATAGATGATTTTGATAAAGAGAAGGGTCAGATGAAATGGGTTTTTACTGCCTGACCCTATTGTCCTGGGGAAGATAAGCCACAGCCAGAGCTGTCAGGATGTGGCCTACCTCTCCCTTATAGAGGAAACATGAACTTTCAGCCATATAAAATGTTCATATGTATGAGGATGTTGGGTTATTGGCCACCCACTAGAGCCGAGCAGCCGAGCCCTCCGAACCCATATTTGTTCTGAACTTTGCAAAAAGTTCGGTTCGCTACCAAACTAAATTTTTTGCTAAGTCCGGACAGGTTCAGGAAGAGCGTCCGCACGTCTCAAAAAACAAACCAAAAAAAAGTTGTTCTCACTGATATATTTATATGGCTCTCCGGTCCCATTCCATGGTATTCTCCGGTGAAGGCGCACTCAGCCAATCACAGGCTGACTGGGACGGAACAGCTCCAGGCCTGTTATTGGTTGAGCAGGCAGTTATTCTTGTCTCTAGAGTGACAGCCCGTTAAGCCAATCACAGGCTGCGGTGCTATCCTGTCCCAGTGAGCCTGTGATTGGCTGAGTGGGCTTTCACTATTGAAACAAACAGGCTGACTGGCACAGGACAGCACCACGACCTGTGATTGGCTGAGCAAGCTGTCTTTCTAGAGACAAAATAAACAGCCTGCTCAACCAATCACAGGCTGTCCCATCCTAGTCAGTGAGTGGTTCTTCACCGGAGAAGACGACAGCACCAGAGTACGAGGACCCTGAGGGAGCATGGACATGTATGATTAGGGCTTTGTTAACATTGGGTTTGGCACGAAACTGAATGTTACATCTGCCAAACCCATATTAGTCCACATATTACCAATTATTGAGGCCTGATTCATACATATTTCCAATACTCCATAGCATGAATACAGGACACATTGCACAGGGTCATCTCAGATCTGTGACTGCATGGTCCATGAGGCTGAGAGCTTGTGTGATCATTGCTTTGCAGCTAAGCTCTTTTTATGCCTTGCATTTACAGCCAACTAGGGGGCTCTACTAGGTAGGACCCATATCTTTACACATTTACACCCTATGATTACACATCTGTTGGCAGTGACTCTCACTCTATTGGGAAAACCTTCTAATTACATAGGGTGAAGATAGTTACACTTATATATAGATTCTATTGGCAACAATAACAGAATCATGTGAAATAAAACCACTAAATGGTACATTATATGAAAATTTTAAGTGTCCCTGTTGTTGTTATAACTTTCAAAAACTAAATCAGCAGATGTGATACAAAGAAGGTTCGCATTTACATTCATTATTTTTTTGTTATCTTGCTGTAAAACAAAGCTATACTTACCTGTATCCAGGTCCAGTCTCCTGAAGGCAGCTATATAAAAGCTATACTTACATGTGTCCAGGTTCAGTCTCCTGAAGCTTTTTAGTCTTGTGCTGGTTGAAAAAAAGAGACTAAACACATGAAGTCCCTGCCAGTACAGAGTCACAGCTCAATGTGTCCATTAATCACATGACTGCCTTCTCCGTGAGTGCAGATGACCTGGGAAACATGGGACTTCCTGTGTTTAGTCTTTTTGTAAAAGTAAAACACAGGAAGTGCTGTGTTCTCCATAATAACTAAAAAAAAATATAATTAATGTAAATTGCAGAATGCTTTATATCACATCCACTGCTGATTTAGGTTTGGAAAATTATAATGATAACGACACTTTAAAACGTACATATGTTAAAGGGGACAGCCATTTCTTAGAATTAAGTCACCATGGTGATCACCTGGTCACTATGGGTTGAGCTATTCTAACCAGGGGCATAACTACCACCGTTGCAGACATAGAGGTTGCTATGGGGCCCACCACATCAGGGGGCCCAGTGGCCAGCTCCTGCAATACACTGGGCCCCCCTGACCCCAATTGCTCGTCAGTAATTTGCAGTAAAAGAAGCTCTGGGGCATACCAAGTATAATAATGTCGGTATGCTCATACTAGTAACTCTTTATGGCTAACCTAACCTGTGCATCATGCTTATGTTCTCCAAAAAACTAAACCGCTATAAGAGGTGTCTGGAAGTGGCTACTCTTGTTGATAACACATGCATGCTTGGTCGAGAAGGTGTTGCTACCTGTTGGCCAAACATGTGGTTTGCCAACAGTAGCTATTGATAAGATATATGGAAACCTATTGTTTAAATTCAATTTTCATGTTGACATATTTTTTAAGAATTGCTAGTGGTGTTTTTTTTTTCCATTTTTACACCTATATTATAAAATAATTGTAAAATCTTTCAATTCTACTGCTGGCCACTAAGCCTAATAACAAGCTGACATTTCTTGTACTGTAAAGATCACTTTACAGCAGTCGCCTCATTAACATCGTAGACAGGATTACAGTGAATGTTGATATCAACATATAGATAAGATGGGATCAGACTGTTCACAACAGGTGATGATCATAGCTCCCATCTTCCTCCTCACTGCACAAGTCACAGAGCATGCCTAGAAAACTCTCCATTACAAGTGAATAGAAACAGATTAGAAAAAAAAAAGAACATGTTTCAGTATCTGTATCTAATCCATAATCTAGGTCATGAATTCACTTTAGGACTATAGTGATAGCTATGTAGAGGCTCGTAGTCTACACACTGCCTTCTCACTAGGTTATCATGTACCATCTTATGTTGTGACAAGTTATAACAAGTACAGTACAATATTAGATATGTATCTCATCTACATATTCACTGTATACAAGAGGTAAGAAACCTTGGCTCTCCAGCTGTTGCAAAACTACAACTCCCATCATGCCTGGACAGCCAAAGCTAAAGCTTTGGCTGTCCAGGCATGATGGGAGTTGTAGTTTTGCAACAGCTGGAGAGCCAAGGTTCCCTACCCCTGCTGTATACCGTATGTATTTTATTTTTAACTCATTATATTATTCATATATTCTGTATATAGTCATATATATACATTGGGGGAGATTTATCAAACATGGTGTAAAGTGAAACTGGCTCAGTTGCCCCTAGCAACCAATCAGATCCCACCTTTCATTTTTTTAAAGAACGTGTGAGGGATGAAAAGTGAAATCTGATTGGTTGCTAGGGGCAACTGAGCCAGCTCTACTTTACACCAGTTTGATAAATCTCCGTCATTATATATATATATATATATATATATATATATATATATATATATATATATATATGTGTGTGTATATTATATATATATATATATATATATATATATATATATATATATATATAGTCAGTTGTATTTGAACCAAAAATTAAAGGGAATTAAATGTATTTGTTTGTTATGTCATAGGTGACCAGAATGAAGAATAAGGGCTGTTTACCTTGTAAAATGTTGAAGGAGATATTGTATTCATCCTAGAGTAGTTCACGTCCCATCCAGGTCAGGAATCTCAGTAACAGTAAGTATCTCTGAAAGTCCTGATGTCTTTTACCTGAACGTCATGTTACTCAATCCCTCAGTAATCCCTCCCATCGTAATTGTTTTACTCAGTCCCATCTTCCTTGTGTCAGCGATGACACCCAAGTCATTTCAGACCTGTGACACCACATAGGGAAGGAAGACAGGAGACTATATTATGTATATGTAACCTGGGTATGGGAGGAGGCACTGTGTGGGTGCAGACATGGCATGGAGCCCAGCTAGTCATAAACACGAATGAGGCATATCAAGGCAATTTGGAAAAGTGAAGATCTAAAAAGTTTTATATTTTTATAAATGCAATTATAAATTCCAATAAAATTTATATTTTATCTGATAAAGAGGAAATTTACCGCCTAGATGCAGAGGTCACAACTGACCGTGGCATCTAAGGGGTCATATGCTCTGATCCTTGCTGCTGGTCTCAGCTACAGTAAAGAGCTGGTACCTGGCAAGCATAGAGCATGCACAGATCCTGAGCCTGCCCTATAGCCCCTGGTCTGACAATTGATGCATTGTAGTGATGAGCGAAAACTGTTCGATGGAATAGATATTCGATCGAATATAAGGTATTCGATCTATCGAATATTATCGAATAGTTCGCTGAATATTCAATAAGCGTTCAAATCCCCTAGCTTCCGGTTTTTACCTCCAAGTGGTCATTTTTCAATAATCGAATACTTGTTCCCATAGACTTTAATGGGATTGAATATTTGATCGAATATTCGGGAGATATTCGTACGAATATCGAATATTCCACTATTCACTCATCACTAATGCATTGTACGTGTATGTCAAATATCAGAACCGTTTGACCATGACAATGACAATGATCCCTTATCCACAAACCAAGGCATGTGTCTAATTGTGGGCGGTTTGACCACTGGGTCCCCCACAAAGAATTATTCTGCTCCTAAAGACAATGAAAGGAGTAGTGGTAATGTGAAGTGGTCATATACACATAAAACCCCTTTAACTTCTTAGCGACCAAAGCAATTTGAGCTTAGTGCTCAAATGACATGGCCATACGAGGGCTTGTTTTTTGGTGGGACAAACAGCATATTTAATACGTTCATATAACTTGTTGATTTACATTTATTTTATTTGGTATAAAGGTGGTATAAAGAGAAAAAAATGAGATTTAGTCTCTTTTTTTTTTTTTTTTTGCATTTTACATATCTGTTGTTCACCATTTGGTAAAAATACCATCATGAATGTATTATTTATTCTTTGGATCATCACGATTATAGAAATATAAACTATGTATAATCGTACTACTTTGGTGAAGTTATTAACCACCTTTTGGTGAAGTTATTAACCACCTTATTTCAAGACCCATAACTTTTTTACTCATCTCTTTTGGCGGCTTGTTTTTTGCAGGAAATGTTTTAGTTCTTATGTCACCATGCTGTCAATGGGGTCACAGTGCTCCACAGAAGCTTAAATGCTGCAGAGATTTTTCTCCTGCTCATTCTACTGACTGGTGGGGTCTCGGTAGTGAGACCCCAAACGATCAAAGCTATTTCTGTCAAGTTTCTTATACTTACATGTCAAGTTTCTTCTGCTTACTTTAATCCCATTTTTCCAGCATATTCAAAGTTTATTTAAGTTTTTCATAAACCAACAACTTGTAAGGCATAATAATAATAACTTTGTCATCTGAGAAGCACGTTGTCAGAGGGATAATGGGGAAAGAAGAGGGAGGGTGGGGGGGAAACTTAAAGGGGAGGGAATGAAGAATTAATCCCATTGTTTCATATGTACAGCATCCTGGAATCAATGGCATTCATCAAGAGATGATGAGCAAGGCAAAGATAAGGAAAAGGAGAACAATACAAATTATATTTACAAGTTATGAAAAATTTCATCAGTGTTACATTCCAAGATTTCTTAATTTCCCAAGGGAGAACTTTCAACCATCATATTCCCATTCCCTACAAACAAACAATCCCGATCCATCTTAGAAATTGTTCCGTCCCTCTGTAATTCCTCGAGAAAATCCAAAACCTACTAGCCTATCTGTACCCTATGACTACTATCCCTGCCTGCTTGGACTTTTTGCCCTAAATGGAAGCCGCCAACTGGGCAATGTTTCCGATTTTTCCCTACCCTGTTTCACCAAAAATAAGACATCCTCTGAAAATAGCGTATAGTGCAGGATTTACTGGATAGCTTAAAACAAGGCATCCCCCGAAAGTAAGACCCCTGCCGTCACGCCACAAAGGGGAGAGGGGGCATATAGGGGTGAGGTCGTTGTTTTGTATGGTTATTCTGGTTTGTGATGACAACTACTATACAGTATATAATAAATGTCCTCAATTCTTGTTCAACAATAAGTGTGAATTCTTCTTCATGGAAAAATAAGACATCCCCTGAAAATAAGACATAGTGCCTCTTTGGGAGCAAAAATTAATATAAGGCACTGTCTTATTTTCAGGGAAACAGGGTGGGTACAGGGCCAGTCAGGGGAAAAACCAAGGTCATCAGACCAGGTGAAAGCCTGTCAAGCCAAAAACTGGAAAACCAAGAGACATACCAGAGGATCAAAATCCAGGAGACCAATAGAAGGACAAAATCAGAAGTCAACACAGGAGGTGGAGTAGTATAAAGTGAAAAACCAGACGCAGGGGTCAGAGAAAACTAAATGGTCAAACGTTAAAAAAAAAAAATCCCTAGTGGCTGTCAGCAGCTAGGCAGTCAGTACAGAATCAGGGGTGTGTGTACACACCCCATTGTCAAGGGCAATTATAACGCCCATTTGGCAATTTATTTATGTTTCCAGGACGAACAGGGGCACGTTTTCATAAAAAACGTGTCAATAGAGCTTTAACCTCTCCAGGTAGAGAGATCTAAAATATTTAGGTTTTTTTTTTACATGCGGAGTTGTCCCACAGGTTATCTTTAATCCAGCTCTGACTCCTCTTGCCATATTAGACGACTGATAACCTGATTTTCTGTACTGGTTAATACGGCTGTTTTGACTGTCTGCTGCTAAATAAAAAATAGACCTATAAAAAAAAAATGATGAGACATTAAGAATAACAATCCTGCCACCTTAAAGGCGTCTTCTAGTAATATGTCCTGATCGCATGCTGTTTTGTAGCACCCATAAGTCTCTTTTATCATGTTAAAGGAGAAGTCCCATGAAAGTTAAAAAAAAAAATCAGAGGCAGAAGGGGGTGTGGGAACATAATAAAGAAGCATACTTACCTATCCCCGTGCCCTCGCAGCACTGCCTTCCTGATATCGTCATGCCACCAGCCTCCAGCAGCTCCTGCTTCTGTAATGTCACATACCCCGTTGCTGGATCAGCCAATCACTGAATGGGGTGGGACACTGCTGTAGTCATTGATTGGCTGAGCGGGCAATCAGTCTGTCCGTGTCATTGTAGCAGAAGGAGCCAAGACTGTGATGTACAGGGAACCCGGGTGTAAATTACTTACTAGAATTAGTCCAGATATATACTATATACAAAATATCTAAATATAGAAGAGTCTCTTCTTCACTGAGCTCCCACCCTTCTAGAAATTTTCTAAAGAACCTCTGGTTGGAGATGACAAATATAATCTGGCTGTTCTTCGCTATCACTCTTATCCGGCCCACACTACATTTCTCTGGGTGGAGAATGATGAATGTGACATCTGTCCAATCATCTCAGATACAAATACATATCATATAAGATTGGTCTTTTGTGTTGTGCCGCAGCCTCCACACCCTGCAATGTTTTTGTAAGACATTTTCAGGCTGGGAGTGACCTCGACAATCCAGTAAGTACCGTTCCTCTCAGCTGTCAAGTTATCCTGATACTCTAAAGCAGTATTTTCATGCGGGGCACTGTCCTTTGATCACTCCCTACAATTACTAATTTTAGGCATCACTATTTCTTAAAAAAAAAAAGTGACATGTCAAAAGTTTTTGACATGTCAGTAATGCTTTAAATGGGTGGTTGCGTTACATCACTCCCTATGGTTTGGAGCTTGCATCCATAAGTGACCTGTCTCACACACCCCTCAACCAACCATCATTGCTCTCGCCTTTTACTGTGGACTTTGGTGCCATACCAGATGTCCTGGCTTCCCCACCAAGCTTCTAGATTGCTTCTCCAGGGAAAAAGAACATCCACGCCACCACTGATTGAAACTCTTGAATTTTTCTATGATGTGAAAAGTTTATAAAGACCTAAAATCCTGAATCATCCAATGGACAATCTAGCAAAGAATGCAGAAACAACCTCCACTTCTCGAGGACATAAATATGAGGAGCTCCTTCCACAACTCTAGACTAAAACTGGAGCTCCACAACCTAAAAAGGAAATGACTCCACACACCTGGAGCTCCCCAACCTAAACATGGAATGACTCCACACACCTGGAGCTCCTCAACCTAAACGTGGAATGTCTCCACTCACCTGGAGCTCCCCAACCTAAAAAGGGAATGACTCCACTCACCTGGAGCTCCCCAACCTAAACCTGGAATATCTCCACACACCTGGAGCTCCCCAACCTAAACGTGGAATATCTCCACACACCTGGAGCTCCTCAACCTAAACATGGAATGTCTCCACACACCTGGAGCTCCATAACCTAAACGTTGAATGTCTCCACACACCTGGAGCTCCCCAACCTAAACGTGGAATGTCTCCACACACCTGGAGCTCCTCAACCTAAACATGGAATGTCTCCACACACCTGGAGTTCCATAACCTAAACGTGGAATGTCTCCACACACCTGGAGCTCCCCAACCTAAACATGGAATGACTCCACACACATGGAGCTCCCCAACCTAAACGTGGAATATCTCCACACACCTGGAGCTCCTCAACCTAAACATGGAATATCTCCACACACCTGGAGCTCCTCAACCTAAACATGGAATGTCTCCACACACCTGGAGCTCCATAACCTAAACGTTGAATGTCTCCACACACCTGGAGCTCCCCAACCTAAACGTGGAATGTCTCCACACACCTGGAGTTCCATAACCTAAACGTGGAATGTCTCCACACACCTGGAGCTCCTCAACCTAAACTTGGAATGTCTCCACACACCCAGAGCTCCCCAACCTAAACATGGAATGTCTCCACACACCTGGAGCTCCCCAACCTAAACATGGAATGTCTCCACACACCTGGAGCTCCTCAACCTAAACAGGGAATGACTCCACACACCTGGAGCTCACTGACCTAAACAAGTAATGACTCCACACACCTGGAGCTCCCCAACCTAAACAGGGAATGACTCCACACACCCAGAGCTCCCCAACCTAAACAGGGAATGACTCCACACACCTGGAGCTCCCCAACCTAAACAGGGAATGACTCCACACACCCAGAGCTCCCCAACCTAAACAGGGAATGACTCCACACACCTGGAGCTCCCCGATCTAAACAGGAAATGACTCCACACACCTGGAGCTCCCCAACCTAAACAAGTAATCACTCCACACACCTGGAGCTCACTGACCTAAACGTGGAAAATCTCCCCACATCTGGAGCTCCCCAACCTAACCATAGAATGACTACACACACCTGGAGCTCACTGACCTAAACGTGGAAAATCTCCCCACATCTGGAGCTCCCCAACCTAACCATAGAATGACTACACACACCTGGAGCTCCTCAACCTAAATAGGGAATGACTCCACACACCTGGAGCTCACTGACCTAAACGTGGAAAATCTCCACACACGCGGAGCTCCCCAACCTAAAGAGGGAATAACTCCACACACCTGGAGTTCCCCAACCTAAACGTGGAATGACTTCACACACCTGGAGCTCCTCAACCTAAACATGGAAAATCTCCACACACCTGGAGCTCCTCAACCTAACCATGAAATGACTACACACCCCTGGAGCTCCTCAACCTAAACATGGAAAATCTCCACACATCTGGAGCTCCCCAACCTAACCATGAAATGACTACACACACCTGGAGCTCCTCAACCTAAACGTGGAGCTCCCCGACCTAAATGTGAGCTCCCCAACCAACAACTCCACACACTCAGCTATGTGCACATTCTTGACAAGCCAGATTTTTTTTTCTGTTCCAAGTGAAGGAGGACAAACACCAAGCCTACATAAAAACAACCTAAGCTGGACAACACCTTTAATTGTTCAGAGATGAAAGCCACACGAATGCACGGCCAACGCTCTACTCCTCTCCCTCTAATCTATCCCTGGCTGCAGAGACATGTCCATAGCATTTACACGTGTATAAGAGATCAGCAGCTGCTTTATATGCATGACTTCTATAAGCCGCAGACTTCAGGGGAGCTTCTGTATCCCTTGAATACTATGAAACCGCATTATAAATGTGCTGAGCAAACCAGTCCGACGGTTTTATTAATCAGTAGGGAGTGTCCAGGACGGAGAAGGAAATCATCTCCAGTTTAGAAGAATTCTGTAAGATTTTATTACCATATGTAACACAATAAAACACGTTCTGCAACTGAGGATAAACCCAAATGACAAAAGAAATTCTAATTTTTTAAGAAATACGATTACAATATATCTGAGTCTTATACACATTACCAGTTATTGTGTAAGTCTGGGATAGGTAATGGGAGGATTCCAAAACTGCCGACTTACCATATGTGTGTGGGACCAGAAATGGAGATTAGGAAACATTAGTTTTCAGTCAATGAAATAAGAAAACTATGTGCACCCCTCTTACTCATTCTGACAGTGATACTCATAGAGGGTGAAACTCCGATGAGGTTCTAGTAAATTGCACCACCACTATAGATGAACGCAACTCGATTGTTAAATCTTTTCTTTCAAATCGACTGGTGTCAGAACTTTATATAGATTTGTACTTCTCTTTACTTCTCTTTAACCCCTTCAAGACCGAGCGCATTGATGCACAGATGTCCAGGTCAAATTAATGCAATGTTCCTCCTCACCTTCTGAGAGCCATAGCGCTTTTATTTTTCCACCTACAGGGCTGGTTGGGGGTGTCATTTTTTTGCGCCATGATCTCTAGTTTTTATTATTATCACATTGGTGTAACAGAAAAATCTTGTTTTATTAATTTTTTTCTGATATAAAATAAAAAAAAAATAAATAAAAAAAAAATTATATATATATATATATATATATATATATATATATATATATATATATATATATATATATAGGAAATCCTGGTTTACGCGGTTCACTGTGCGGAAACGATAATGTTATATTTTAACAGATTGGACAATTCCGCACGCTACCATAAATAAATATGTTTATTTTTTAAAACTATTTTTATAATGGACAAGGGGGTATTTTAAACTTTTATTAGGGGGGTTATAAGGGTTTTTTTTTTTTACACTTACTTTCACCTTAAAACATGCAATCATTAGATTGCATGTACTGATCTATGCTATGCAATAGCATAACATAGATCAGTGTTATCAGCAATCTATGCATAGAGCCTGCCTGAGAGCAGACTCTTCACATAGATGGCCGAACCGACAAGAAGGATGTAAGTGGATTACCCATGCAATCGGGACCCCCTGTCACTGAGTACCTTAAACGCTGCGATCACTATAGATCGCGGAGTTTAAGGGGTTAATGGCAAGCAGCTGCAATGAGAGCGGTCACGCACACATTTGAAAGATTTTCTTTGCTGGAGTACCCCTTTAACATCACCAACAGAATAACAGTAAAAGGTGACACCAGTATATCAGGCTATTCTCAATAGTTGATGGTTCCTGCACCTTTCCCCTCTTTTTCTGCACAACGACCTCTGCATAGGTCACACAGCATGCCTAGAAAACTGTCCTATAGAAGTCTACAGGGCTCCTTCCAGTCTATTGTATCCTATATTCATGGGGTTTGCTGTAAACCATTTGTTTAAGTGCTGTGCTGAGAGCTCATGTAATATGTCAGCCCCCATAATAAGATTAATGGGGTTGGCCACTTTATAGTGTATACTGTTTATACTGACAGCAGCTCGATGTGTACCTCATAGAGCTAAAGTCAGACTCCCCTTCTCCAGGCTGGGCTGTCCTGCTCTGTGGAGAGTCTGTCCATAAGATGGCTGACATGGAGGAACATGTGACCATGCTCCGCCCCCTGTGTCCACCACTGAGCCTGTATATGCCTATGGAGGAGACTGGGGGCACATGGTCACATGCTCCTCCATGTCAGCCATCTTATGGACAGACTCCCCACAGAGCAGGACATTACAGCCTGGATAAGGGGAGTCTGATTTTAGCTCTATGAGGTACACAGGGAGCTGCTGTCAGTATATACAGTGATTAAAGTTACTAATAATGTACACTGAACTATTTTACTATAAACTGGCCAACCCCTTTAAATAAAAGAATTTAAAATCAAAAACTAGAAAAAATAATGTAGAAAAAAATGACACATGTAGCATCTAGCTCAGTGGGGAAAAAAAAGAATCTAGGGGACAATCCCTTTAAATGGATAGAAAAACATGGTTGCTTTCTATCAGCAACAAAGCCACAATCTGTCCGTGGCGTGACAATGTAACACTATAAATTCTCGTGTGTATCCTGTGCATGACATTCACAGACAAAGCTCCTGGTATGAAGCAGTCACGTGATGCTGACAGATATCCCGTCAGACTTAATTGCGTAATTCTGATTAAAACTGCGATCCACCCAGAGTGAAGGAGCTTTCCAGTCTTGTGTAAGTAAAACCTATTGCCTAATGAAAAGTATCAAGACCCCTGACCCTGGCTAGAATCTTACTCACATATAGAGGCCAAAGACCAAATCTGTTGTACATAATCAGGAAAAGTGTTAGGCCTTGTTCACATCTGCATCCATTCACTGCAGAAAAACTCAGCTGGATAGCTCACTGCACAGGAAGTACCAATGGATCCTTATAGATTCCACTGACTTAAAGGGGTACTTCTGCGAAAATCTTTTTCTTTCAAATCAACTGGTTTTAGAAAGTTATATAGATTTGTAATTAACTTCTATTTAAAAATCTCAAGTCTTCCCATACTTTTCAGCTGCTGTATGTCCTGCAGGAAAAGTTGTATTCTTTCCAGTGGGACACAGTGCTCTCTGCTGCCACATCTGTCCATGTCAGGAACTGTTCAAAGCAGTAGCAAATCCCCATAGAAAACCTCTCCTGCTCTGGACAGTTCCTGACATGGACAGAGGTGGCAGCAGAGAGCACTGTGTCGCACTCAGTGGCGTATTATAATATGGGCGGTTTGGGCGGCCGCCCGGGGCCCGAGGCTTCGGGGGGGCCCACGCCATGCCGCCCACATTATAATCCGCCACTGTTAACTGTCCTCCAGATAACACACAAAAAAAACAAAAAACAACACAACTCACCTGCTGTCCGTTCCCCCGTCGAGCCTCTCTCCTTCTGCAGCCTCTGGCTGATGCGCGGCTGCCGGGGGTGTCCCGTCCTATCCCCGGCAGCGCGCGCATCAGAGAGCTCCCCGTGCGCCTGTGGCTGTGACTTCCGGCGCACGGGAGCTCTCTGATGCGCGCGTTGCCCGGGATAGGACGGGACACCCCCGGCAGCCGCGCATCAGCAGGAGGCTGCAGAAGGAGAGAGGCTCGACGGGGGAACGGACAGCAGGTGATGTGTGTTGTTTTTTTTTTGTGTTATCTGCTGGGGGGGAAGGGGGAGGGAGAGGGGGGACCAGCTATAAGAGGGGGGAAAGGGGGACCATGTATAAGGGGGGGAGGGGACCATCTATAAGGGGGGGGAAGGGGGACCATCTATAAGGGGGGGAGGGGACCATCTATAAGGGGGGGAGGGGACCATCTATAAGGGGGGGGAAAGGGGGACCATCTATAAGGGGGGGGAAGGGGGACCAGCTATAAGGGTGGGAAGAGGGAGGAACATCTATAAGGGGAGGGGGACCATCTATAAGGGGGGGGGGGAAAGGGGGACCAGCTATAAGGGGGAAAGAGGGGGACCATCTATAAGGGGGAAGAGGGGGACCATCTATAAGGGGGAAGAGGGGGACCATCTATAAGGGGGAAGAGGGGGACCATCTCCTATAGGATTAGCACCCTCCTCTCCTGACATCCTCTGTGCTGCTGTGACCTCCCCTATAAGATCAGCACCCTCCTCTCCTGACATCCTCTGTGCAGCAAGGGACCAAACATTATATTTATTGGGGCCAGCAGGGAGGGGAGGCAGGCAGTGTTTATTGGGGACAGCATTGGCGGGGGCAGTAGTGGATTATAATGTGGGCCGATTGACGGGGGGGGGGGGGGGGGGGGCAGGTTGGGTGGACAGCCCGGGGCCCAGGGTACATTTAATCCGCCACTGGTCGCACTAAAAAGAAAACAACATTTCCTGCAGGACATACAGCAGCTAATAAGTACTGGAAGGCTGGAGATTTTTAAATAGAAGTAAATTACAAACCTATAAAACTTTCTGAAGCCAGTTGATTTGAAAGAAAAAGATTTTCGGTGGAGTACCCCTTTAAGTGGGGGTCCATTTTATTTAGCAGAACTTGAGAAAACAAAAATTTGGCCCAGTTAGGTCTTACTAGTTAAA
The DNA here is from genome assembly GCF_027789765.1 of Dendropsophus ebraccatus. Lineage (NCBI taxonomy): Eukaryota > Metazoa > Chordata > Amphibia > Anura > Hylidae > Dendropsophus > Dendropsophus ebraccatus. Next base: position 54,640 of record NW_027210127.1, on the reverse strand, counting down.
TGGATTCTGCAAAGGTGCTCCATACAGATGTGACCATTGCCTTAGATGGGGTCCACATGTTGCATTTTTGGTCAGTATCACAGTCATAACCAGGAGAGGGTCCCGAATACAGAAACAGGTGCAAATTAGTTCCACTCCCAGTTTTGGCTAAAAATACTGACCAAAGCCGTGCAATAGGATTGTTCAATTGAGGATGTTATAGCAGGCCTGCCGTCTGAAGGGCTCCACATACTCACCACATACTGCTGTTTTATTACGTGCTGATTTATTTTTACTTGTACCCTATATACAGCATAGGGAACAAGTATGAGATACTTTTATTTAAGAATCTCAAGTCTTCCTCAGCTGCTGTATGTTCCGCAGGAAGTGTTTTTTTTTTCCAGTCTGACACAGTGCTCTCTGCTGCCACCTCTGTCCATGTCAGGAACTGTCCAGAGCAGGAGAGGTTTTCTATGGGGATTGGCTCCTTCTCTGGACAGTTCCTGACATGGACAGAGGTGGCAGCAGAGAGCACTGTGTCAGACTGGAAAGAATACACCACTTCCTGCAGGGCATACAGCAGCTGATAAGAACTGGAAGAGTGGAGTTTTTGGAATAGAAGTAAATTGCAAATCTGCATAACTTTTTGACATTTGAAAGAAATAACATTTGGCTTGAGTACTCCATTAAAGATAGACTTAGGGTACAACAAAAATATAGAACAAACCATATTCACTTTTCATGATCCCCTTCAGCTCTCGGTCTGATCCTTCTTTCTGTTCGGCATTGTCCCTGCAGCAAATAACAGCTCCGCCAGTCACTGTCCCACCTCATCGCCTGCTGCCAGGTCTTGTTATATTTGAGGTCACTCATACATAACCTTCCTCCTATAGAGGTAGAAAAAAATCAAGTAAAATGATATATTAGTAAGGAACTAAGCCATCAAGTGTATCAGCAAGTTATATATCTACACAATATAGAATATATCAGATGCATTCTCTACTGTGAAACTTACCTTGCTGCCTTATAAACCATCAATGAGCAGGATAGCTGCTGTATGTCCTGCAGGAAGTGGTGTATCCTTTCCAGTCTGACACAGTGCTCTCTGCTGCCACCTCTGTCCATGTCAGGTACTGTCCAGAGAAGCAGCACATAAAGCTGTATTGCTGGGTACAAACACTGCTAAACAGATACATATTGGGGGAGATTTATCAAACATGGTGTAAAGTGAAACTGGCTCAGTTGCCCCTAGCAACCAATCAGATTCCACCTTTCATTCCTCACAGACTCTTTGGAAAAAGAAAGGTGGAATCTGATTGGTTGCTAGGGGCAACTGGGCCTGTTTTACTTTACACTATGTTTGATAAATCTCCCCTAATATTAGTAAATGAGTTATAGACTTGATTTACAAACAAGATACATGTTAGGCTAGGTTCACACTGCGTTTTTGCAATCCGTTTTTTCATCCGTTTTTTGCAAAAACGGATGCATTATTGTGCATCCGTTTTGATCTGTTTTTCCATTGACTTCCCTTGTAAAAAAAAACGGATCAAAACGGACACAAAAGTAGTGTCAGCTACGCTTTTTTGTCCTTAAAAAAAACTGATCCATTTTGATCAGTTTCATTTTACAATGGAAGTCAATGGAAAAACGGATGCACACAAATGCATCCGTTTTTTTTCATCCGTTTTTTGCAAAAATGCAGTGTGAACCCAGCCTAAACTGACCCTTAAAGGCGCAGTTCGGGCAGACTTCTCTTTTTCACAAGTGCTGGGGAGGCGGTAGTCGCTGACTGGCAGAGCAGACCTGGGTCCCCACTATGACCAGGAAGCAACCGGGGACCAAAATAGCGGTATACAGCCACCAGTTCCGGGGCCGGAGGGGCATGAGAGCATGTTATTTCTTTTATCCATTCCCTTCTGGAAACTTTTAGGGAAAAAAAAAAAAAGAGGTCTGCCCAGACTTTTCCTTTAAACCATAAAAAAGTTAGACAACAAAGTAAAAGTTCACCCCAATTTTTTTTCTTACAACTGGTCCCAGAAAGTGACAGAGATTTGTAATTTACTTCTATTAAAAAATCTAGTACTTCTAGTACTTAATAGCTGCTGTATGCCCTGAAGGAAGTGGTATTCTTTTAAGCCTGGAGAGCAGGAAAGTTTTTTTTTTATTAGGATTTGCTATTTCTCTGGACAGTTCCTGACATGGACAGAGGTGGCAGCAGAGAGCACTGTGTCAGATTGGAGAGAATACACCACTTCCTGCAGGACATACAGAAGCTGATAAGTACTGGAAGACTGGAGATTTTTAAATATAAGTAAACAACAAATCTCTGACACTTGCTAGGACCGTTTGCTTTGAAAGAAAAAAAATTGGGTGAACAACCCCTTTAAAAACAAGATGAGTATATATTATAAACACTACATGACGCTACAAATCACAGGCGGGGCACTGATGTAATAAGTAATTCTAAGGTTTTATCAAGATTCTTATCGGAGACTCTTGTCTGGTCTCTGTCTGTATCATAGGGAAAGAAGTTACACAATATGGGACATCGCTGAGCTGGAATAGATGTAGTTTTATTGTGACATAAACGGTGCAGGTCAGGTGGAGAACAAGACACATCGCTATGTCATCAGTGCTATAATGATCAATTAAAAATAAATCTATAAATTCCATATAAAAGACCATGATCACTTTTCAGTGTGATTTTGGGTAGTTCTCTCAATAGAAGTTTCCCTGTATACAGCTACGTGCGGCCATGTACAAGACTGTGAAGAATCAGTCACTCCTTTAGGATTGCGCTCTCTTTGAGAACTAGTTTTCTTACAGACGATTCTGCTCAGGATGGAGTAAAAAACAAAAACACTTATACTCACCTCCCCTGATCCCCTGCTGCCCGTCATGTCACCGCAGCTCAGCTCATCTTAGTGTTGGTGTCACTACAAGAAAGTGGCCACTCAGCCAATAACTGGGTGAGGCAGGACAATTCTGCAGCCAGTGATTGATTTAGACGCTACTTCCTTAAAGGAGTCGTACACCTTTAAGAAAAGAGACTACCCTGCCCGCCACCCATCATCCCCATACACACGAACATTCTATACTGCAGAGTGTTCCTGTATTCTCTATGGAGCAGGGAGAGGCAAGCCACAGCCAGAGCAGGCTGCAGCTTATCTCTCCCTGAGTTCAGGAGACTCCTATAGACCTTAAATTGACAGCGTAACAAGCGGCGGGTATGGCTGTCTAATGACTGCTTGTACCAGCTGCTGTATGTCCTGCAGGAGGTGGTGTATTCTTTCCAGTCTGACAGATCGCTCTTTGCTGCCATCTCTGTCCATGTCAGGAACTGTCTAGAGCAGGAGCAAATCCCCATAGAAAACCTCTCCTGCTCTCCATACTGGGAAGAATACACCACTTCCTGCAGAACATACAGCAGCTGATAAGTACTGGAAGACTGGAGATCTTTTAATAGAAGTAAATTACAAAAGAATTTTTTTTTTTTGTGTAACTACCCCATTAGACATTGTAGATCTTTAACCCAAAAAAATAGTAAAGGTACCGATGCAATGCTTGTAAAATAGGTTACTGAGAGCATATATGCATATCCGTCAGTTTCCCTTTAATGTCAGGAAGTGCTCAGCAATGGGATCAAGCACCAGCAGGGGAATCAGGGAAGGTGAGTATAGGCAAAGTTTTTTTTCTTTTGCCCTTTTTTTTTCCTCAAGTTTTATTTTTTGATGGCAAACATACAATTTATATCTATGGAGTGTAAGTTTTAGATTTCCTATTAATGTTAGCACAGAATCCACTGACCGCCTAATGTGTATAGAAACTGCCGGGCTTTAGTGGTAGGTGTCAGGGAAATCAACAATTCTCACAATCTCAACATCATGTAATAAACCGAGCACGCTCACTTCAGCCGAGCACGCACACATAGCAAACACACATTTCTACTAAAGTTTAAAAAAAAAAAAAAACACAGACGGTCATTGACTTTATTTACTTTTATTTTATTTAGAGTCTTAAATTTAAAGGAGAAATAATGTATAGAATACGCCGATCCTCCGTATGTTACATTCACCAATAAAATCACACTGATCGATTTATCAGGATTACTTTTTCCGATTTCTACTCTGTATAAATGTTCTCTGAAATACATCTATTATAACAATTATACAAAAAAAAATAAAAATAAAAAAGACACATTGGTATAATGCTAATGTACAGCGTAATACTGCCGCGATTTATAAATATTATATAGTCATGCAAAGGGGGGGGCAAGAAGCAGAGATAGCAAACCCATCATAGTAATCAGCAAAATGAACGGTGCAACACTATATAGGTATAATACATAGTAGGACTGCTCTTACAAGGCCGGGTTTCCTTCTTCCCTGTAAGGTTCCTTAAAGGGGTACTCCGGCAAAAAATCTTTTTCTTTCAAATCAACTGGTTTGAGAAAGCTACATAGATCTGTAAATTACTTTTCCCATACTTATCAGCTGCTGTATGTCCTGCAGGAAGTGGTGTATTCTTTCCAGTCTGACACTGTGCTCTCTGCTGCCACCTCTGTCCAGAGCAGGAGCTTTCTGAAACTAGTTGATTTGAAAGAAAAATATTTTCACCAGAATACCCCTTTGAGTTTTCTCCCCTTTATAAGGTTATATACGCACACCTACTGTATGTACAGCAATGATGTAAGGCAATAGTCCTTAAAGGGGTTATCCAGTGCTACAAAAACATGGCCACTTTTTTCCAGAGACAGCCCCACTCTTGTCTCCAGCTTGGGCAGGGTTTTGATGCTCATTTCCATTGAATTGAATGGAGCTTAATTGCAAACCGGACCTGAACTATAGACAAGAGTCGTGCTGTCTCTGAAAGAAAGTAGCCATGTTTTTGTAGCACTTTAACAGGGGATTCCCACCGTAGAATGTGATGGTGTATCACTACGCTATGACATCACTTTATGATCATCACATATCCGACCACTTGATTGTTGCTGTGTGGTGACCCCCACTGATCATAAAGTGATGGCATATTCCAGTAATATCCCATCACTTTACTAAAGTATTCCTTAACCTGTGGATGGCGCTGTCAGGGCATGATGGGAGTTGTAGCTTTGTAACAGGTTTGGGAACCCTGCTTTATAACACAGAAGTATTCCTTCAATCTTATGTTACACATCACTACTGCATCTCAGTCTGGCAATTCATGACAGCAATGGAGTGATCTGACACATCTGGAGGCATCTGCAGGACTAGTTCAGACCTCTAGATGGTGCACCTTGAATTCTGTTACAAGGGGTTGTCAAAAAATCATATTAAACACCCTCCTTAAAGGGGTACTCGAGCAAAAATCTTTTTCTTTCAAATCAACTGGTGACAGAAAGTTATACAGATATGTAATTTACTTCTATTTAAAATCTGCAGTCTTCCAGTACTTATCAGCTGCTGTATGTCCTGCAGGAAGTGGTGTATTCTTTCCAGTCTGACACAGTGCTCTCTGCTGCCACCTCTGTCAATGTCAGGAAATGTCCAGAGCAGTACAGGTTTACTATAGGGGTTCCTGACATGGGCAGAGGTGGCAGCAGAGAGCACTGTGTCAGACTAGAAAGAATACACCACTTCCTGCAGGACATACAGCAGCTGATAAGCAATGAAAGACTTGATATATTTAAATAGAAGTAAATTACAAATCTATATAACTTTCTGAAACCAGTTGATTTGAAAGAAAAAGATTTTCGCTGGACAACCCCTTTCAAAAAACATAATCACTTTCTTCCAAAAATAGTGCCACCCTTGTCATCAGGTTGTGTGCAGTATTATAACTTAGCTCCATTCAATTCAAAGTGAACTGCAATACCGCACATGAAGTGAGGACGAGAGTGGCGCTATTAATGGATAAAAGCAGCCATGTTTTTCTTATTCTGGATAAACCCCTTCAATAGAAGCGTTATGGAAGATTCTCATCTACACAACACTATAAATGACTTTAGTGACAACCTACCATCCCGGTATAAATAACTGTATGGCATAAATAGCACTTTCACAAGAACCGACCATAAATTCAGATAGAACAAAACACTAACTGAAATATCAAGCAATGTCTAAAGTTTTGTTCTATTATATATATGGGGAGATTCATTAAACATGGTGTAAAGTGAAACTGGCTCAGTTGCCCCTAGCAACCAATCAGATTCCACCTTTCATTCCTCACAGACTCTTTGGAAAATGAAAGGTGGAATCTGATTGGTTGCTAGGGGCAACTGAGCCAGTTTCACTTCACACCAAGTTTGATAAATCTCCCCCATACTGTCTAGGACCACCCTGTGTGTGTATATATATTTTTATATATATATCATGGAGGATCTTTGCCTCCTTTAAAACCTTTAAAAATTATGTGAATGGGTAAACAATAGAATCCTAAACGAATGGCCCCACAATTTGCTCAACCATCCCTGCCCTCTACATGACCCCCTATCGCCATACTAAAAGGGGTCCTACCTACCGCACAATCCCTTTCTATTATACAGTACTTTGTGCTTCGCTTTGTTCCTGATCTCAGCTTCCTGTTGGTGAATGGAAACACCATCTGTATCAAGAAAGTGACCACCTGCCCCGACCATGACGAAACGACACATTTGTCTCCATGTTATGCACCGGTGTCGATACCACATGATCAGGGACAAGTGCCCAATGCAATGCAATGGTTTGCATTGAACGCCCAGTAGCGTAAATGGGAGAAAAATGTAAACGAAATATTAGAGAGTTAAATAAAAGCATTTAGAGTGCATCCGCACAGATCAGCGTGACCTATGCTCTCTTATCATTGTGCGATCGGTTAATCTAAATCCTCCCAAATGTTACTTTTCTGGGGTCTGGTCATGCAGATCTCTTCAGTAGTCATGTTTCATCCTAGTCATCACATATCCCTGCAGGATTCAGACACTTAAAGGGAACCTGTTACCCCTTCTGATTGCCCTGTTATTCTTACTAGAGATCTATGATTAATTAGCCAAGTGGGTGTTACCAGTTGGGGGTGCTACACAGTCCAGCACTCTCAGTTGTGACTGGATAGTGTCATATAGTGTAGGGACACACCCCAAATTAGTAACGCCCATTGAGTTCATTTCTAAAGTGTCCCTACACTACCTGACACTATCCAATCAGAGCTGAGAGTGCTGGACTGTGCAGGGACACGCCCCCAACTGGTAACACCCACTTGGCTAATTAATCATAGATTTCTAATAAGAATAAGAGAGGAACGGCACATCACAGAGCTATAAGGATGGGTGATCCAGAATTATTCTTGCATGTACTTACTAAAATATACAGATCAGGGGTGACAGGTCCTCTTTAATACCTTATAAAAATGAATGGCATAGCCTCAGGATAGACCATCAGTCGTATTTCGACTCCCAGCCCCCCCCTCTGACCAGCACTGAAGTAAACCTTTAGGGTTTACCAGTACTAGTACCTGCAGCGGTGGTGCAAGGAACTGTTTCATACTAGTTGCAGTACCTTGCACCACTGTTGCTTTATGGCATCAGTGTTCATCAATATTAGAGATAGGAGTGGCGTTTCGACTCCCAGTGACCCCCCCCCCCCCAACCACCACTCAAGTAACCCTTCAGTGTTAACCAGCACTAGTATACTTTGAGTAACGGTAGGGCAAGGTACTGCTTCATACTAGTTGCAGTACCTCACACCACTGCTGCTGGAGTCTGGAGAAGAGATTGAAGAGTTTCCTATACAATCCACCACATATATTAGGCCCCATCTCCCATTCCGTCACATGGAGTGTGGAAGGCAGATCGTGCAAGAATAAGGCGTTTTAATATCGGCAATACCTTTCACCATTGTTGTCACTCGTATTTGGTACGCAGCAGGTCACGCCGCTGACTGATGATGAGTTTAAAGGTTTCCTATGAGGTTAAAAAAAATGTTAATGTGCTTGCGTACACGGCTTAGTGTTCTCGTGTGGTTCAATAGATGAGTAAGTGTTAAGAAAATATCCCGTGTGCTCCTGATCCCAGGCGCAGGCTCCAGATGACTCACAGATCACCTACTACATGAGCCAAGGATGCGTGGTGTGTGATGATCGGTACAGACAGTCAGTTACGTTTATGGGATTGCTCCTTGTGTGCTACAACTTCTGAATCATCACCTGGAATTTACCTATAAAAAGAGAAACCAGTTCATCACAGGTCATATCATGTGTGCCAGTAGACTTTCTAAGAACGGATATATGGCGTATAGTAGAAGAAACGGCTCTGTGGGGGATAGTCTATGGAGAAGATACCATGGAGTGTACTATGGGGTAACCAAATCAGTGAGACTAATCACAACATACATGGTCTCTTAGCAAACTATTTTTGACTTTATTTTTTATATTGCGGATAACACATCAGTCAATTTTGCCTGAAAAAAAAAAAAATCCCTTTAAGGGTACGTTCACACGTACAGGATCTGCAGCTGATTTGATGGCACAGATTTGAAGCTTCAAATTTGCAACTTCAAATCTGTGCCAGATCCTGTACGTGTGAACGCACCCTAAAAAGGTATCAAGAGTTTTACAAAAACGTTGGACATGTCCTCTAAGACATGACTAATTAACAGTAATTATTAAAACTGCAATTCTTACACATGCTGCCATCTAGTGGCCAAACAGGCTACACTGCAGATGGGTACACTGATGTAAAAGCAGCAGCTTCACTGCTTACTCCCCTGCCTGACTAGTGGCATGAAATGGGCCTCATTGTAAGGGCCCTAATACACGGAGCGATAATCGGCCTGATTCGGAAGATTATCTCTCCATGTAATAGAGACATGGATCAGCCAATGTAATAGCTAGGTGTAATAGCTACGTGTAATTGTGATGAGTAGCCGACGGCTAATGATTGCCCAAACAGTTAATACTTCACCTGTCCACGCTCCTTCTCCTGTGTTCTGTATGCATCCCGGCACCACTCGTTGTGGTATCAGAGCAGCCACTGAGCTGACAGGCCACTCAGCCAATCACTGGCCAGGACCCATTCAGACTGGGCACTCTGAAGCTTTAGCGCGCGGTGGTGAGAAACATGCAGAGTGCAGGAGAAGACCAGGACTGAGGACAAGTAATGTTTTAACTGTTTGGGCAAGGGCTGCACGGACATCGCTAACGATGTCCGTGCAGCCCTTGCTAAACGATTATTGGGCTGTGTAATAGGTCCAGTAAATAAGTGCCAATCTAGCAAATCAGTTTACAATACTGAAAGGGCTGTCTAATAGGACCCTAAGTCTATGAAGCGCTCAGCCATATGCTCTTCCGGCTCTATCTAGTGGGGTCTCAACACTTCGACCCTGAATGATATAAACTTTTTCTAAAATGAGACAGGTAGCCAAACACCTTATATTAAAGCCAGCCAAACCTGCTGCTGGCAGTGGGTACAGCCAACAGTATAAGATATATGAGGATCTACTAACATCATATGGCATCAGAGGGAAGGGTCAGATGTGCTGGATTCTTACTGCCTGACCCTTTTGTTCTCAAAGGAATAAGTCAATGCCACAGCTGTCTGGCTGCAGATTACCCATGCCTATAGAGAGCACATAAAGGTTCAGCACGACATTCATGTGTATGTGGAGGCCAGGAGAGATAATTGCGTATGGCAACTTAAAAGAAGGAATATGATTATCCGGGAGAGGCCTGATGCCATCTCTAATGATAGATTATGCTGACTCGACAGTAAAGCATCACTGCTGCAAAAACTAAAGGCAGTTCTGTTGAGGACTACCGCCAGTAAGTGCACAAAACAAATGAACATGTAATACTAGTAGTAATAAAACACACACCGTAAGTGGCCATATACTCACATGCAGGCATCACCGAGACTTCTGCTGTTACAATACTTCTGATTCCCAGATTAGATAATCCTCCTCGAATTAAACCACATGTGAATGCCAAATACTGCAATGAGAAAAGGATTAATAAGACTGACCGAATTATTAAAAGGGGTAGTCCACCAATTTTTTTTCTTTCTTTGAAATTCACTGGTCTCATCAAGTGCCATAGATTTGTAATTTACTGCTATTAAACAAAATCTCCAGTATTCCAGTACTTATCAGCTGCTGTATATCCTGCAGGAAGTGGAGTATTCTTTCCAGTCTGACACAGTGCTCTCTGCTGCCACCTATGTCCATGTCAGGAACTGTCCAGAGCAGAAGAAAATCCCCATAGAAAACCTCTCCAGCTTTCCAGAATGGAAAGAATACAACACTTCATGCAGGACATACAGCAGCTGATAAGTACTGGAAGACTTGAGATTTTTTAATAGAAGTAAATTACAAATATTTGTCACTTTCTGGCACCAGTTGATTTGAAATATCAATATACACACACATATATATATATATATATCAATATACACATTTTATATATATATATATATATGGTTATGTTCTTATCTGAACTAGTAGATATCGTTCTCATTTACATGTTAATTATATATTAACCATAAAAACGTTCCCTTATTACATTCATCCTATTACCATATTACTCATGACAAGCCGGCATGCCCCTGCATCACTACAGCTCCAGACGTCCTGAAGAAAGATGAGTGAACTTGCGGAAAGTCCCGGGAACTTTCATCAGGTCTGCTCGTGTCTGGTTCTGAGAAATGCTAAGGCTTATGGTCCTTATACATGGCCAATCCCCACCTGTACATGAGCGCCGATCGAACAGATCAATGCAGATAGAAAGGGCTTTTACACAGCTTAATTAGCCAGAGGCCTTGGCTGCAAGAAAAATCACCAGATTGTTTGTGATTAGAGTTAAGCGCAACTCGAGCATGCTTAAAGTGACACTGTCGCCCACTTTTTGCATTCTGTCTTCTCTACACAGGTGTAAAGGGTACATTTAGCGGTTTTCATACCTTATTTTATATCATACGTCATGGTGCTTGTTCAAGTAAAAAGTGATTTTTATTTATTAACTGTAGATTGTGCTAAGTAGGCGGGGCTTCTCGGCAACAGTGCCACTTAGCCCCGACCACATTGCCACTGTTGGTCCCACCTCTCCATGACGTCATAGGCATATAGGCCCCGCCCCCTCACCGACCATTGGAACAGGATGGTCTAAAGGTCAAGGCACCCCCCCTCTAGGTGGGCTCATACCAATAGGCGTTGAAGGGGTGTGGCCTATGTGCTGATGACGTCACTTGAGGGGGGTTGCCAACGGTGGCGCTGTGGGCATGAAGCCCCACCCACTTAGCACAATCTGCAGTTGGTAAAAGATCACTTTTTACTTGAACAAGCACCATGACGTATGATATAAGATAAGGTATGAAACCTGCTAAATTCACCCATTACACCTGTGTAGGGGAGTCAGAATGCAAAAAAGGGGGCGACAGTGTCACTTTCCTGTCTCCCCCGCTACCCCTGCATACCAAAATAAAACGGATGGTCTGATTTGCAACCAACGGTGAGTGCCCTGCGTCTCCTTCTTCTATTAAGTGTCACTTTAAGTGCACCCGAACCGGAGCGAGCTGCATTTGATCACCGGGGCACCAGAAGTTGGATGCAGCCTTAAATCTATTTGGAAAACATGGACACCGCCTATAGCCTATGTCTGTATCCATGTTTTCCAGGACCCCCTAGGGCTGCATCTAGTATCCAGTTCAGATGTGGTTTGCAATTACGCTCCATTCACTTTAACGGGATTATCCAGGGCTACAAAAACATGGCCACTTTTCTTCCAGAGACAGCACCGCTCTTGTCTCCAGTTTGGGTGCAGGTTTTGTAACTCAGTTGCATTAAAGTGAATGGAGGTTAATTGCAAACCACACCTGAACAGGAGCAGTGTTGTCTCTGGAAGAAAGTGTCCATATTTCTGTAGACCTAGATAACCCCTTTAATGGAACTGAATTGCAAAACCTACACCCAAGTATTGCTGTCTCTGGAAGAAAGCTGCCATGTTTTTCTATAACCCCTTTAAAAAACAGTTTTCTTACAGCCTATAAATTGCATGTGCCCCAAACCCCAAGGTGCCCTAGGCAGCTGCCTACTCATCATCCCATCCCTGCAATGCCTCCTCTGCCTGACTGACTGCTAATTCTTATTAACTAGTAAGTGCCCAGTACAGACACGCGTGTGACACCATGTAATCCCCTACTTGGGTAAGTTATTCATGTTATTCCAGCTATGTCCTCTATGTATAAGCTTCTTCAGCTGACACACAGGAGGATGTGAAGGGCTGCAGAAATTAAAGGGAACCGCTCATCTCTTTCATTCTGCCCGAACCCAAGTGCTATAAAACAGGGACGGACTCCCTTAGAGGGGCTGCCTTTCTGTTTCCCCCAAACCCTTCTGTATACACTCCTCACCTTTCAGTGTATCTTTTCCCTCCCAGGTTGTTACCCAACTTGTAGTGAAGTGTATGGGGGAGATTTTTCAAACATGGTGTAAAGTGAGACTGGCTCAGTTGCCCCTAGCAACCAATCAGATTCCACCTTTAATTTTCCGATGAGTCTGTGAGGAATGAAAGGTGGAATCTGATTGGTTGCTAGGGGCAACTAAGCCAGTTTCACATTACGCCATGTTTGATAAATCTCCCCCTATGAGTCTATTTACAGTGCAAATCTATTCCACCATCTGGCGGTATTATTACCTTGGGGGCATGTTCCAAATACTGTTTCCCTGCAGACATTTGAGTGATAAGTCGGAATTTGTTGTCCTGGAGCACATATATTCCCTGTGTGAAAAGAAGAACAAAATAAATCAGTGCTTAAAGGGGTAGTTCACACAAAAAAGATGCTTTCAAATCAACTGATCCCAGAAAGTGCCAGCAATTTGTCATTTAGTTTTATTAAAAAAATCTCCAGTCTTCCAGTACTTATCAGCTGCTGTGTGTCCTACAGGAAGTGGTGTATTCTTTCCAGTCTGGAGAGGAGAGGTTTTCTCTTGGGATTTTCTACTGCTCTGGACAGTTCCTGAAATGGACAGAGGTGGCAGCAGAGAGCAGTGTGTCAGACTGGAGAGAATACACCACTTCCTGTAGGACATACAGCAGCTGATAAGTACTGGAATAGTTTTTTTTTTTTTGGGGGGGGGGATATGCTGCTTACTTTCTTCTGGACAGGAAATAACCTGTGTAACCTTTCTTCATGACACACTTTAAAGCAGGGATGGGGAACCTTCGGCCCTCCAGCTTTTGCAAAACTACAACTCCCATCATGCATGAACAACCACAGCCAAAGCTTTGGCTGTCCAGGCAACATGGGAATTGTAGTTTTGCAACAGCTGAAGGGCCAAATGTTCCCCATCCCTGCTTTAAAGGGGTTGTTGACCAATTTTTCTTTCTTTTAAATCAACTGGTGCCAAGGATTTATAATGTCATTCACTTAAGAAAAATCTCAAGTCTTCCAGTAATTATCAGCTGCTTTATGTCCTGCAGGAAGTGGTATTTTTTTCTAATCTGGAGAGCAGGAGAGGTTTTTTTTTTTATGGGGATCTGCTCCTGCCCTGGACAGTTCCTGAAATGGAAAGAATACACCACTTCATGCAGGACATACAGCAGCTGATAAGTACTGGAAGACTCAAGATTTTTTTTTATAGAAGTAAATTACAAATCTGGCAAATCTACTTTCTGGCACCAGTTGATTTGGAAGAAAAGAATTTTGGCGTGAACAACCGCTTTAAAGGGAATGTTCACACGCTGCAGATCTGTCGCCGTTTTTTCTGCAGCAGATCTGCATATGATTTCACATATATTGATGTGCATATAAAGTCTATTACCCTGACTCCTAGATCACTGTGTAACTATTGTCTTCTATGCACTAACCAGCACTGAGAAAACACTCAGGTATCCACCGTATCCTATAGATCACTTGTCACCTACACAATGCCTGTGCACTCAGCCCTGATAGCTATGGAAAGATAAACTACAGAGTGGCAGTACACACCGCCAGCGCCTCACCTGGTGATTGGTCCGCAGGTTGTCGATTTGCTTCTTGAAGACTGTCGTCCAAAAATCTTTGCAGACAAACTTCATGATGTCTAATTCATCTTTGAACCTTGCGGTATCCTTGGTAAATCTAAGGAAGGGAATTAAAGATGTTACTGTCACTTCCTCCACGTCTAGAGATCAGTGGGGGGTCTAAGCACCAAGACCCCAACTGAGCATAACAGTGTGATGAAAATAAACAGCCATTTGTATGTATATTTTATAGAATTGATACCACAAAAAAAAATCATTCTTTCAAATCAACTGGTGCCAGAAAGTGCCAGATTTGTAATTTACTTCTATTAAAAAAAATAAAAAAATCTTAAATCTTTCATTACTTATCAGCTTATGTATGTCCTGCATGAAGTGTATTCTTTCCAGTGTGAAACAGCACTCTCTGCTGCCACCTGTGTCCATGTCAGGAACTGTCCAGGGCAGGAGCAAATCCCCATAAAAAAACAACCCTCTCTTCCTCTCCAGATTGGGGAAAAAATACCACTTCCTGCAGGACATACAGCAGCTGATAAGTACTGGAAGACTTGAGATTTTTTATTGAAGTAATTTGCAAACCTCACAAATCTATTGGACTTTTTGGCACCAGTTGATTTGAAAGAAAAAATGCTAAACAACCCCTTTAAAGGAGGAATGAGGAACCATCGGCCCTTCAGCTGTTACAAAACCACAATTCCCATCATGCCTAAAGCTAAAGCTTTGGCTGTCCAGGCATGATGGGAGTTGTAGTTTTGCAACAGCTGGAGGGCTTAAGATTTCCAATTCCTGCCTTAAAGTGTGTCATGAAGAAAGGTAACACAGAAGAAAGTAAGCAGCACATAGACATTACATATCCCACCCAGAGGAGCCTACCTCTCTATTAAGCCTTGTCCTACTCGGAAACCCATGTTTTCCAGCTTGGTGATGCACCTGCCATTCTCCTATAAAAGAAAGATGTGAGTAATTTCCATTCTAAGCACCAAGGACCATACAGTAGCCTATGGGGGTCACCATGAATTCCCACCACATCAACAGACCGGTGGTAACACTCAATGCACAGCAGAGGGGCCGACTGCACTAACCAGGGGCAAAACTAAAGAGTGGTGTAGAATTGTATAGAAATTATAGGACCATAGGGGGTGCTCAACTTTATAGTGCCTAGTCTATCACGCTCCATACTGTACTGCTACTACTACACAGCTCTCCTGCCCTATCCATCATGTTCTGTACTACTATTACTACTACTACTACTAATACTCCCCCTACACACCGCACATCTCCTGCCTTATCCATCATGTTCTCTACTACTACTACTACTAATACTCCCCCTACACACCGCACATCTCCTGCCTTATCCATCATGTCCTATACTGTATTACTACTACTACACACCGCACATCTCCTGCCTTATCCATCATGTACTATACTGTACTACTACCCCTACACACCGCACATCTCCTGCCTTATCCATCATGTCATATACTGTACTACTACTACTACACACCGCACATCTCCTGCCTTATCCATCATGTCATATACTGTACTACTACTACTACACACCGCACATCTCCTGCCTTATCCATCATGTCCTATACTGTACTACTACTACTACACACCGCACATCTCCTGCATTATCCATCATGTCCTATACTGTACTACTACTACTACACACCGCACATCTCCTGCATTATCCATCATGTCCCATACTGTACTACTACTACTACACACCACACATCTCCTGCCTTATTCATCATGTACTATACTGTACTACTACTACTACACACCGCACATCTCCTGCCTTATCCATCATGTACTATACTGTACTACTACCCCTACACACCGCACATCTCCTGCCTTATCCATCATGTCATATACTGTACTACTACTACTACACACCGCACATCTCCTGCCTTATCCATCATGTACTATACTGTACTACTAATACACACCGCACATCTCCTGCCTTATCCATCATGTACTATACTGTACTACCACTACTACCCCTACACACCGCACATCTCCTGCCTTATCCATCATGTACTACATTGTACTACTCCTACACACCGCACATCTCCTGCCTTATCCATCATGTCCTATACTCTACTACTACTACACACCGCACATCTCCTGCCTTATCCATCATGTCCCATACTGTACTACTACTCCTACACACCGCACATCTCCTGCCTTATCCATCATGTCCTATACTCTACTACTACTACTACACACCGCACATCTCCTGCCTTATCCATAATGTCCCATACTGTACTACTACTACACACCGCACATCTCCTGCCTTATCCATCATGTCCTATACTGTACTACTACTACACACCGCACATCTCCTGCCTTATCCATCATGTACTATACTGTACTACTACTACACACCGCACATCTCCTGCCTTATCCATCATGTCCTATACTGTACTACTACTACACACCGCACATCTCCTGCCTTATCCATCATGTCCTATACTGTACTACTACTACACACCGCACATCTCCTGCCTTATCCATCATG
The DNA here is from genome assembly GCF_027789765.1 of Dendropsophus ebraccatus. Taxonomy (NCBI): domain Eukaryota; kingdom Metazoa; phylum Chordata; class Amphibia; order Anura; family Hylidae; genus Dendropsophus; species Dendropsophus ebraccatus. The sequence continues at coordinate 38,175 of NW_027210127.1, read as the reverse complement.
TACTATACTGTACTACTACTACTACTACACACCGCACATCTCCTGCCTTATTCATCATGTACTATACTGTACTACTACTCCCCCTACACACCGCACATCTCCTGCCTTATCCATCATGTCCTATACTGTATTACTACTACACACCGCACATCTCCTGCCTTATCCATCATGTTCTCTACTACTACTACTACACACCGCACATCTCCTGCCTTATCCATCATGTCCTATACTGTACTACTACCCCTACACACCGCACATCTCCTGCCTTATCCATCATGTACTATACTGTACTACTACTACACACCGCACATCTCCTGCCTTATCCATCATGTACTATACTGTACTACTACTACACACCGCACATCTCCTGCCTTATCCATCATGTTCCGGCCCCATAGACTATAAAGTTGGGGTGGCCAGCAGAAAGCTATGTGTTACAGTGTCTGGGGCTACACCGAGACCCTGCTCATGCGGCCAAAGGTTTCCAAATGTAAGTGAACGGGGGTCGTATATGTAGCTGTGACCGCAACCCAACAGTCTCAAAAACTGTAACCAAGGTGTGCCGGGTGACTTATAGGATGCAGTGTGACCCCATCCACTTACATTAGCTGCAATGCAGAAGGATCATGGGTCACACAACCTATGCTGCAGCCAAAGCCGTCAGGTAGCACGGCCTAAGGATGTGTCCACCCTCTAAGACCTTGGCTCTCCTGCTGTTGCAAAACTACAACTACCATCCCTTAAACCCTTTAAGGCAGGGACAAGGAACCTTTGGCCCTCCAGCTGTTGCAAAACTACAATTCCCATCATGCCTGGACAGCCGAAGGCTGTCCAGGCATGATGGGAATTGTAGTTTTGCAACAGCTGAAGGGCCAAAGGTTCCCCGTCCCTGCTTAAAGGGGTAATTCACAGATGTCACATATTAAATGTCACATATTAATGTATCAGCTCCTCCCATAGTGATATCTATAACCTATATGGTTATTATCACATCTCCAGGGTCAGCCAGCTCTGATGACGTCACAGATCCTAAACCCTCTAAGTGTCAAAACTACAACTCCCAACATGCAACAGTTCTGGCAACCGCTGTAGATAGGGCCACCGGCTGGCAGCAGGGGGGGGACACTGCTACCGTGTTACCATGGTCACCGAGCTGTCACTCACCGCATCCCCCTGCTCCGAGGACTTGTACACACAGGACACGATCTCATTGTGCAGCAGCAGGAACAGAGCTTCGTCAGCCAGATCCTGCTTGTTCATGGCCGCTGCCAGCTACCCAGCAAGGCTGGCACTGAGGATACAACGCTGGAGATGCCCGACAGCCCCTCTATACACCGCTCCCCGGCTCTGCCCGCAGCCCTGGCACTGACTGGCATTAGCCTGACATCCTGTGCAGTACCTCTCATACGCCTCTAGAGGGCTGCGGCTGTCTGATGACGCTACGATCATGTGATTGGTCACATGACCGGAGGGCGGGAGCTGACTTGAGCTTCTTTCCTTCTATCTCTCTCGCTGTTCTTGTGAAACTACAAATCCCAGCATGTAGTGCGGCTTCCAGGGCACCCTGTGAGGTTTAGTGTGCTTACACATGCAGCGCACTGTTGTACATGTGTACTGTGTTATATACCATGGAGGGGGAACCTCCAGCCGTTGCAAAACTACAATTCCCATCATGCCTTGAGAGCCAAAGCTTTAGCTTAGACCGGCCAGGCATGATGGGAATTGTAGTTTTACCACAGCTGGAAAGCCAAAGGTTCCACATCTCTGCAATAAACTGTACAGATTTGTGGGATATATTAGCGCTATACAAATAATATTAATTAAAAAAAACTATATATATATATATATATATATATATTTTTTTTTTTTTTTTTATTTTTTTTTTTTTTTTAAAGTAGAGTGATAATACACACAGTGATGTTATAGCAGAAAAATAATCACCCTAAACACTGATTCTATACACAGAAATGTGCACTGCACAGTATACAATTATTGAAATAAAGTTATACAGATTTGTATATTACTTCTATTTAAAAATCTCAACGCTTCCCATACTTATCAGCTACTGCATGTTCTGCAGTGGTGTATTCTTGTCAATCTGACACAGTGCTCTCTGCTGCCACCTCTGTCCATGTCAGGAACCCTCCAGAGCAGGAGAGGTTTTCTATGGGGATTTGCTGCTGCTCTGGACAGTTCCTGACATGGACAGAGGTGGCAGCAAAGAGCAATGTGTTAGACTGGAAAGAATACATCACTTCCTGCAGGACATTCGGCAGCTGATAAGTATTGGAAGACTGGATATTTTTAAATAGAAGTAATTTACAAATCTGTATAGCTCTAACACCAGTTGATTTGAGAAAAAATTAATAAAAAAAAAATCTCTGGCGTACCCAGTGATCTTCGCCAGACTACGTAGATCTACATTTTCTATGCATATTTTACACGTTATAGTAAATCCCTCTTTTTATATATACTATGAATACTACTGAACGTATAGATACATATGGGTGTATCTATATTGTTTAGTTTATGATCTGTATAATTGGGGGGAATATAGGGTGCCCCCCACACACCTAGCAGCATTTATATTTTTGTATACAGTGCTAGTGAGCATATCAACACACGGTGTATACTAAGGCCCCCTTCACACGTCCGGAAAATCTGTCCGGATTTCCTATCAGGAAATCCGGACGGATTTCCGGACTCATAGGCTAACATTAGACACGGACACCCTTCCGGATTTTTCCGGAAGGGTGTCAGTTCCAGAAAATAGGACCGGATTTTTTAGATCCTGTCCTATTTCCATCCGGAAATCCGGCATGGACGCCCCCATAGAAGTCTATGGGAGCGCCGGAATCATGGGCATTTTCCTGATGTATATCAGGAAAGTGCCCGTGATTCCGGAATGGTAGAGAGCCAGGACCTCACCACTGGTCCGATCACCGGGGCCGATCACCCGCACCGCACACTGTGCCCGCCCGCTCGGCCGCCCGCCCCTCACCATCCCCATCCCCCCCCCCCCCCCCCCGGAAACTCACCACCGGCCCGCTGCATGCTCCGCACCTCTGACCGCTGCCGCCGCCCGGATCTCAGCACTGCACTCTGCTCGGACCTCAACCTCGCTGCCCCGACAGAGCAGAATCCAGGACAGGTGAGATTACCCCTTTAGGACTACTACTCTGGCCATCCACTAATCACAAAGACAGAGGAGGGACATGAACCACACATAGAAACTTTCTCTCTCTCTCTCACTCTCTCTCATACACACATATGGGCTGCGTCTGTCTAGTGGCCTGTGGCCTGTGGCCATCCAGGTTGCAGAAGTACCACTCCCATCATGGCTCTGCTGACAGGCCATGATGGGAGTTGTAGTTCTGCAGCCTGTGGCCATCAATGTTGCAGAAGTACAACTCCCATCATGGCTCTGCTGGCAGGCCATGATGGGAGTTGTAGTTCTGCTGCCTTAGTTCTGGCCATCCACTAATCACAAAGACAGATGAGGGACATGAACCACACATAGAAACTTTCTCTCTTTCTCTCACTCTCTCTCATACACACATATGGGCTGCTTCTGTCTAGTGGCCTGTGGCCATCCAGGTTGCAGAAGTACAACTCCCATCATGGCTCTGCTGGCAGGCCATGATGGGAGTTGTAGTTCTGCAGCCTGTGGCCATCCAGGTTGCAGAAGTACAACTCCCATCATGGCTCTGCTGACAGGCCATGATGGGAGTTGTAGTTCTGCAGCCTGTGGCCATCCAGGTACACTAGGGGCTGTGTGGGTACCTGTGATTTATGTTGGCATACTAGACCATCTCATCAGGAAATCCTGAAGGTTTTTCCTGATGGTTTCTTGATGGTTTCCTGATGGTAAAAACGGATTACTGTCAGGAAATCCTGATACTTTTCTGATGACATTTGAGGTCTCCTGGCATTGCTCAAACTTTATTGTTGTCACAGTTTTGTAGCCCTGAGCTAAATACGTATCTTGGCCAAAGTTCACTATAATATAAGATGAGGTGGAAGGGAATCTGGAGAGTATCCAGCGCTACAAAAACATGGCCACTTTTCCCCCTACTGTTGCCTCCAGTTCAGGTGCGGTTTGCAATTAAGCTCCATTTACTTAAATGGAAATGAGTTTCAAAACCCAGGGGCGGAACTACCGCCGTAGCAGCTGTAGCGGATGCTACGGGGCCCCTAACATCAGGGGGCCCGTGGCCTCGGCCCCCCGAAGATGACCGCTTGCAGCACCCGGCGGCCGAGCGGGCCTCCCGGGTGTTCAGTGTTCTGACTGACAGCGCGAGAAGCCATAGGCTTTCCGCCCTGTCAATCATTCTTGTGACTGCAAGCAAGCATTCCGCTTGCGATCACAAGAGTGTCCCACCCAATGAGCAGCTCTTTGGTGAAGTCCTGGCAGCGTCATCGCTGAGCACTCAGTGTGCGCCGCCGCGGTTGGGACTTCCGGTACTAAGAACACAAACCGGAAGTCCCAGCCGCCGCGGCGCACACTGAGTGCTCAGCGATGACGCTGCCAGGACTTCACCAGAGGGCTGCTCATCGGGCTGAGGCAGAGAGAAGAGGAGACCGTCGACCAACGGGGGAGCGTGGGGTTAGGTGAGTTATGTGTTTGTTTGTTTTTTTAATCAGAGGAGCAACACTGCGGGCTATGTGGGGAAGGGGATGCACAATACTGGGGGCTATGTGGGGAAGGGGATGCACAATACTGGGGGCTATGTGGGGAAGGGGATGCACAATACTGGGGGCTATGTGGGGAAGGGGATGCACAATACTGGGGGCTATGGGGGGAAGGGGATGCACAATACTGGGGGCTATGTGTGGACTAGGGGTGCACAATACTGGGGGCTATGTGTGGACTAGGGGTGCACAATACTGGGGGCTATGTGAGGAAGGGGATGCACAATACTGGGGGCTATGTGGGGAAGGGGATGCACAATACTGGGGGCTATGTGGGGAAGGGGATGCACAATACTGGGGGCTATGTGGGGAAGGGGATGCACAATACTGGGGGCTATGTGGGGGCTGGGGAAGCACAATACTGGGGGCTATGTGGGGAAGGGGATGCACAATACTGGGGGCTATGTGGGGAAGGGGATGCACAATACTGGGGGCTATGTGGGGAAGGGGATGCACAATACTGGGGGCTATGTGGGGAAGGGGATGCACAATACTGGGGGCTATGTGGGGATGGGGATGCACAATACTGGGGGCTAAGGATGGACAACACTGGGGGCTATATGGGGGATGCACAATACTGGGGGCTATATGGGGGATGCACAATACTGGGGGCTATATGGGGGATGCACAATACTGGGGGCTATATGGGGGGATGCACAATACTGGGGGCTATATGGGGGATGGGAATGCACAACACTGGGGGCTACCTATATGGGGGATGGACAACACTGGGGGCTACCTATATGCGGGACGGGGATGGACAACACTGGGGGCTACCTATATGCGGGACGGGGATGGACAACACTGGGGGTTACTTTTATGGGGAATGTGGGCCATCTAAAAGGGGAACTACACAGAGGGGCCATTTATGAAGGGGACTAGGGGGCATCTATAAGGGGAACTACACTGGGGGGGTTGACACAGAGGGGTCATCTAAGAGGACTACACAGAGGGGACCATATACTGTAGGGCAGGGATAGGGAACCTTGGCTCTCCAGCTATTGCAAAACTACAGCTTTATTTTTGACTGTCCATACATGATGGGAGTTGTAGTTTTGCAGAAGCTGGAGAGCAGAGATTCCCTACCTCTGATATAGGTGATGCACAGAGGGTGTCATCTACTATAAATGGATTATACAGAGGGGGATCTCTACTATAGTAGATGCACATGGGGCCATCTATATGGAGGACTGAACAAGGGGCAATCTATAAGCTGTCTACACAGAGCCTAATTTGTCTGTCTGGCAGATTCTGTGGATTCGTGGCTCGGAGTTCTTATAATGGCCCAGGACAGATGGAGAAGAAAATGAAAAGGAAACAACTCTAATGAGAGAAGGCGTCCCCTGTGAGTCACTTAATATAACTGCAGTGTAATTTATATGGTGTATAGAACCTGTGTAGAGCTGGGTGTGTTGATGGCATAGTGGTTGGTCGAGGAGGGGGGGGCCCCAATCAAAAGTTTGCTATGGGGCCCAGCCATTTCTAGTAACACCCCTGTCAAAACCCCACCCAATCTGGAGACAACAGTAGGAAGAAAGTGGCCATGTTTTTGTAGCTGGAGCTGGAGCTCCTAGACCAGAGACCCTCCAGCTGTTGCAAAACTACAATTCCCATCATTCCTGGACAGCCAAAGCTTTAGCTTTGGCTGTCTAAGCATGATGGGAATTGTAGTTTTGCAACAGCTGGAGGTTCACATTAGAGCAGGGATAGGAACACTTCGGCCCTCCAGCTGTTGCAAAACTACAATTCCCATCCCAAAAGCTTTGGCTGTCCAGGCATGATGGGAATTGTAGTTCTTCCAGTCTGACACAGTGTTCTCTGCTGCCATCTCTGCCCATGTCAGGAACTGTCCAGAGCAGGAGAAATTTTCTATGGAGATTTGCTACTGGTCAGTGGAGTACCCCTTTAAAGTGACTGTACCACCAGGCCCAGGCTGAAGCACTGGAGGAGGGCCGACCCACACCCAGTGGGAAGAAACTCCAGCCCCTCCATGATGTGACTCTGTTAAAATCAATGGATCCCTATCATAGAGGGGCTAGGGTTTCCTCCCACTAAGGGTGGGTCGGCCCGCCTCCAGTGCTTCAGCCTGGGCCTGGTGGTACAGTCACTTTAAGGATTGCATGGCCTGACTGCCGGGGGTCTCTTACCTTCCTCCATGCAGTCAGGTCTTCAATCTTCTGAAAGAGTCTGCCACAGGATTGCAGATAACACTGATCCCTGCTATGCTATGACATAGCAGTGATCAGTGCATGTAATTCAATGTATGTATGTAAAAGTCCCCTAAGGGGACTATAAAAGTGTAGGAAAAAAAAATAATTATTATTTTTTTTTTACAAAAGCCACTTCCCAAATAAAAGGGAAAGTCACCCCCCCCCCCCTTTCCATTTTATAAATAAAATACATAAAAATAATAAAGCTAATAAACATATAATATACCGTAGCGTGCATAATCATCCGATCTATTAAAATAAAACAACATTGTTCCTGCACGGTGAACGAAGCAGAGATTGTCTTTTTTTAAATTACATTTTATGTATTAAAAAAATAATAAAAATGATCAATACGTCTGATCTAGAAAAAAATGTTACTAATATAAACTAGAGATCATAGAGATGAGCGAATCGGGTTCGGGTTCGAGTCCATCCGAACCCGAACGTTCGGTATTTGATTAGTGGTGGCTGCTGAACTTGGATAAAGCTCTAAGGTTGTCTGGAAAACATGGAGACAGCCAATGACTATATCCATGTTTTCCACATAGCCTTAGGGCTTTATCCAACTTCAGCAGCCACCGCTAATCAAATGCCGAACGTTCGGGTTCAGATGGACTCCAGCATGCTCCAGGTTGCTCTAAATTCATGACGCAAAAAATGATGCCCCATATGACCCCGTAGGTCATATGTTCCTGAAAATACAAGCTCCACGTGGCCCTGTAGGTGGGAAAATAAGAGTGGTATTGGTCTTAGGAGACAAGGAGGAAAAAACAAAAGTGACAATTGGCTCGGGTCAGTCCTTAAGGGGTTAAGATCCAAAACATTGTACGTCTAATGAAGCAGGGGTGACATATACAGTTAAATCCTCACTATAAGGTTCCTTGTTGCCCATAGTAACCTATCAGAGCTCAGCTTTCATATATCAAGAAGCTCTGGTAAAATGAAAGCTGAGCAGTGATTGGTTGCTATGGGCAACAAATCTTTTTTACTATAGGACTTTTGATAAATTGCCTCCATATGTTTATATGGAAATCTGCTAATTTTACACAAATGTAGGAGGAGCAGACTGTGATTATTGTGAACAAAAGGGTCACTAATTGGTCTAGACAGTTGGGGGTTTTATCTATTGTTTGTGGTAAATGGAGGTAACCAATCACGGCTTTGCGGTCCACGCCTCGGCACAGACTCCACGCCTCTTTGATCTGATTGGTCGGCGCTGATGGGCGCGGTTCTGTGACGTCACTTCCGCGGGTAGAGGTGGAAGCGCCACGCCAGGTCGTCTTGGCTCAGTAACCCGGAAGCGGTTCTCGAGCGAGTTGGGCGGACAAGATGGCGGTAGCTGTGCGCACTTTGCAAGAACAACTGGAAAAGGCGAAGGAGAGTCTGAAAAATGTGGATGAAAATATACGGAAACTGACTGGCCGGGACCCGAATGATGCCAGGTAAGGCGGTGCGCTGTGTGTGTGAGGTGTGGGGAGGAGGCCGGCTGTGACCAGACAGGAGGCGCATGGCCGAGCACCTGTGCACACCCTCATGTCTGGGCCTCCCCTCCTTCTTACACTGCTGCCTACTGCTTCATAATGCACCCGGCTCCATTGTCTCCTGTGACCTTGGTGCATTGCTCTGCAATAACCTATCCAGGTGCTGCAGGACTACAACCCTCATCATGATGGGAGTTGTAGTATGCATTAGTTAGGTGATCACTCTGACCTTAGGCTTAGTCAGTATCCTGCCTGTTCTGGCTATTTTATATCAAGCTGCTCTCTGTTATCAGCCATGTGCAGTCTTGTGTATGACTGGGGGAAATTATCTCAATGGGGTGACTGTCACCTCTACAGTTCCCATCATGCTTTGCTCCGGCTGTTCAGATGTAATGAGAATTGTAGTTTTGCAGCAGCCGCAGGTCTCCAATCTCTGCCCTAGACTAATGGAGGTTAGAGAGAGGGCTACATCAGTCCTTAGCTGAGTTAAAGTGAGTGAAACCATGCTGCAAAACCACATACAAGGGACAAGTGTGGTGGTGTGTGTGTTTTTTGTTTTGTTTATTAAAATTTTGTAGTTTTCCAGTAACGTATGACCATTTTAAGGCACCTTGAATTTCCCATAGAATTCAATGGGCTATTATGACTGGTTTAAAGGGGTTGCTCAACAATTTTATTTTATTTTTTCAGATCGACTGGCACCCAAAAAGTACCAGAGATTTATATCTCAAGTCTTCCAGTACTTATCAGCTGCTGGACGTGATGTATTCTTTCCAGTCTGGAGAGCAGGAGAGTGTTTTCAATGGACAGAAGTGGCAGCAGAGAGCAGTGTGTCAGACTAGAGAGTATATACTATACACCACTTCATGCAGGACATACAGCAGCTGATAAGTACTGGAAGACTTAAGATTTTAGAATAGAAGTAGATTACAAATCTCTGGCACTTTCTGGCGCCAGTTGATTTGAAAGAAATTTTTTTTTTTTTTTTTGGTGAATAACCCCTTTAACCTTTGAATACATACTGTGCATGGGAACCTTTGTATTGGCTTATTTTAGACCAGATGTGTCAAACTCAGGCCCTCCAGCTGTTTTAGAACTACAATTCCCATCATGCCTGGACAGCCAATGCTTTAGCGTTGGCTGTCCAGGCATGATGGGAATTGTAGTTCTGAAACACCTGGAGGGTCTGAGCTTGACACGTCTGTTTTAGACCATGTTCATTCTAGTGGAAAAATGTCGAAAGAGAGGCAGCGTGATTGTTCTATTATAGTCCATGTGCCTTGTGAGTAAATAAGAGTTTTAGTGCCCTGAATACATTTTCTGATGTCACTGGTTTTGTTAGTACAAGTTTATTACTTGCACTAATGCGTAAAGTCATCATGCAGTCCTGGCCATATACATTGTATAGCTGTGGCATGAAGTCTCGTCAAACCTGAGGACATGGCTCCTAAGGGACCTATTACACGGGACTATTATTGTGCGAAAAAACGCTATATCGTTCGAATTTAAACGATGATCGTTCTGTGTAATTGCAGGCAACGATCGAAAAAAATCCGTTTGTGATGTTGATTTAGATCTGAACCTAAAATTATCGTCAATTGCTCGCTGTAATTCCACATTCGTTCGCTCAAGTTCCGCATTTTTTCCCTAATCGTTCAGTGTAATTGCACATTGTTCATAGTTTTGCTGTTATCAGAAGGAATAAACGATCAAGAAATAACGATCATAGTAACGACCGTATCTAACGACCATCGTTCTGTGTAATATGGTGAACGAGTTCAGGTTAACGATAAACAATCTCGTTTGCGATCGTTTATCTTTAGTCCAAAGATCGCTCCATGTAATAGGACACTAACTCAGAAGCTGTTTAGATCAATTAATGTCATGCTAATTTTTTTGTCTAGTCAGCTTCTCCCTCTCTCTAACATCCTGTCTGCATTTCCACGATGGATTTCTATTTAAACTTGTTTTTGTCTTTAGTGATATGTAACTGGTAGCAGATTTCAAGGTGTATAGGCTAAGTGGCTTTCTTGGGTTCACCCCAGCTCTGTTATTTATACACTAAGATTCCTTTGTAATCCTATTAGCTGTATGTAAATTATTTTTAGTTGTCACAATATCAAAACAATAGAAACAGAATGTTGCAGGTAATACCACATTTACATGTGTATAGGCTTTCCTACTAACATTGACTATAAATAAAAGGGCTGGGCTGCTATACCCTATTGATATTTCATTACTGAAAGTTGACACTTGTCTGGATGTATCACCACAAGTGTCAGACCCAAGGACCTCCAGCTGTAGCTGTCCAGGCATGATAGGAACTGTAGTTTTGAAATAGCTGGAGGACCACAAGTTTGACTCCCCTGGTTTACGTTATAGAAAAATGTAAGAGATTGAGTACCTTTTTATGGGTGAATTATGTCAGATTTTAAGGTCACAGCAATCACAGCTTGATCTGGCCCTATACTAGATAACAAGAGACAGTCTTAGCGACTAATAATAAACCATCGCAAACTAGATTGTTTATCGTTAACCTGAAATCATTCACCATATTACACAGTACAATGGTCATTATTGCGATCGTTACTATGATCGTTTACTCCATCTGATCCCAGCAAAACAATGAACAATGTGCAATATCACTGAACGATTAGTGGACAAATGCGGAACTTGAGCGAACGAATGTGGAATTACAGCAAACGATTAACAATAATTTTAGGTTGAGATCTAAATCAATAATAAACGACATATGAACGATTTTTCGTTTGCCTGCAATTACGCAGAGCGATTATCGTTTACGTTTTAACAATTTTTCACATGGTAATCGTCCTGTGAAATAGGGCCCTTAGGTAGAGTTTATGGAGCGGACTGCTGCAGCCCCTGTAAGTGTTCAGAAATAAAAACTTGTTATATAATGTCTTGTATTAACACTTTTTTTTTTTTTTTTTCTCTTTCATTCTAGGCCGGCACCAGCAAGGCGGATGACTATCACAGGTCCAAATGTGGTTGGAGGTAGAGGCCGTGGTGGCATTGTGCTACGGTAATTACCATTTAATTTTTAATTCTGTAGATTTTTTTTTTTTTTTTGTATTTGTGCTCAGGATGCAGTTAAATAGAAAACCATCCTCCCTTTCCTCATCCCCCCTGTGCCGCCACATTGTCAGTATGCGTTACTTCCTCATGCATGTGACACCAGGAGCTGCCTGCTCACACTGATACAAGGAAGCTGTGGGAGAGCATTGAAGTAAAGGATTTTTGTTTTGTTTAGCTGCACAATTAGATAGATATGCTTTATCAGCTACCTTTCATACTAGTGGGTTGTCTGTTTTATAGTTGTAGTGCATGTTTTGGCAACAGTGTAAAAATTCTGTCTGCAGTTTGAGGGATTGGGATTTATCAGGTGCCTGACTCCGGTGTTTGTTTTTTCCTGTTACCATTAACTTGAGCAATAATTAAGAAATATTACTCTAATCACATGGGATCTGATGCAAATGTGACAAAGCCTTAATTGAATCATGTTTTATAAGGCAAGCAAATTCTGCATGTTGCTTATAACATTCCTTTATTTATAGGCGTGGACTCTCAGATGGAGGAGGAGGACCCCCAGCCAAGCAGCGGGACTTTGAGGGTGCACTTAGCAGGTAATGTCTATTATTATTTCATGACTATTTGGCTTAATTTCTAATATCTTGTGTGTGTTTGTATTAATTCTTTATTCACATAGCATAGTTTTAGTAGTTTGCGTAAAGAAAACAAAACACTTGCACATTTCCCCTCTGGATTCAAAGACATTACTGTCATTGTAATCCTGGTGGCTGTTCATTTCTAATGTACAAAGTGTTTTTGGGCTTTAAGATTTCTTATGAAGGGAGAGCAAAACTTAAATAACTTCATTTTAATATTCCAGGCTGGGTGGGGAGCGTCGGCAGAGGAGAGAGTCACGCCAGGAAAGCGACGCTGAGGAAGAGGATGATAAAAAAGTAAGTATCTGCTGTTTACATGTTTGTAGCGTCTACAAATCTGCCTTTCTTTGGTAATTAAACTTTATTTATTTTTTATAACAGCCAGCGTTGCAATCCTCTGTTGTTGCTACCTCCAAAGAACGTACACGCCGAGATCTTATACAAGATCAAAACATGGATGAAAAGGGAAAGCAAAGGTATGGCAAATACTTGTTATGTAACTTTAAGACTACTGGATTTTGCATATCATTTAACACCTATCCGCAGCATGTGTGATTGCTGGGGATCCACGCCCATTATGGCTAGAGGTGCACAAAATTCGAGCACCCAAACGTGTGCAGCTTTTGATTACTGGTGGCTGAAGAAGTTGGATGCAGCCCTAGGGAGTCCGGGTAAAAATGGATACAGCCTATGGCCCTAGGACTCCCTTGGGCTACATCCGACTTCTCCAACCACCAGTAATTAAATGCAAAGTGTAAGTTTGGTCAAACCCAAGTGTGCTCAACGTTTGCTCAACTCTAGTCCCAAGTTCCCTATCTGAATGTAGTGACAGTCGAGCATGTGATGCTGTGGTTTGGTTTTCATAATTTTGTGTACATAGTGAATAACACAGTACGTTTTTCTCCCCCCCCTTACAGAAATCGGCGAATATTTGGCCTGTTGATGGGAACACTTCAAAAATTCAAACAAGAATCTAATGTTGCTACAGAGAGAGTAAGATTTTTTTTTTTCTTCTTTTCTTTACTACAAATGCTGCTGTTAGAGACAATTATTGGGCAAACTCTTGTAAAAGTTTACAAATTAAGGCTTTTTAGCTTGTAAGAATTTATTAATCCTGCCTCTCCAGTTTTGATAAATCTACACTATAGGGTATGGGAGCTAGACAGGTATGAGGTTTACGTCTGGAGCCAGCATCTCCTTATCTCTTTGGGTATTTACAGAAGTTTTTATAATCTATAACCGTCCTCATGGTGCAGTTAGATAGAAAAGGAAAACTAAACTTACCCCATCGTTGCTGCCCCCGTGGGTCTCAAACCTCACTTCATTAAGCACAGTTAAATAGCGAAGACATATTTTTTCTGAATACCCCTTAACTCTGTAATCTGCACTGTAAATATATTTTCTCTTTGGACCTAAAAAAATATTTTAGCCTGTATACCTAACATACCTAATTGCATATATATTTTCTCTTTTGGCTTATAGCAAAAAAGACGTCAAGAAATTGAGCAAAAGCTTGAAGTGCAGGCAGAAGAAGAGAAAAAACAGGTGGAAAATGAGCGGAGAGAACTTTTTGAGGAAAGACGTGCCAAACAAACAGAACTGCGACTATTAGAACAAAAGGTTGAACTGGCACATCTGGTGAGTAGTTATATCTACATGAGTGCTAGTAGATGTCGGCGTGTAACATTTACAAGATAATTAATATTTTTTTTTTATTTCAGCAAGAAGAATGGAATGAACACAATGTAAAAATCATAAAGTATATAAGGACAAAAACAAAACCCCATCTGTTTTACATACCGGGTAGAATGTGTCCACCCACTCAGAAGTTATTCGAGGAGTCGCAGAAAAAGCTGAATAGTAAGTTCACTTATGCTTATTGTGAATCATAGTTGTTTGGCCTCCAAGAGCCATTTCTGTATAAATGACCTTATGTTTGACTACAAACATTGTAAAGTGTATCCCCAGATTTTCGCTCTTACCGTGCATTCTCTTGTTTTAGGTATATTTGATAGTAGACGAGCTGAGTTTGCAGAGCAGTTGAATAAAATGGAAGCTAGGCCTAGACGCCATTCCATGAAAGAGAAAGATCAAGAAAAGAAGCACGACGACGAAAATGAAGAACAGAAGGAGGACCCAGAAGATGGTAAGGTGGCTCGGCATGAGATAGATGAGGAGACAGGTAACCTGCCTAATGACATAGAGATGGAGGACACCTTTGAGGAAGAGAAGGATGTTAGCGTTACTTTAAGAGATGTAGAAATAGTGCAGGATAATAGTCTTATGGAAGATGGTGACGATTCCAAGGCTGAGGAAAAGATTGAGGAAGAAGGTAGGGTTGAGGTAGAAGAGCCACAGATTAGTAAGTGGGAAGAAAGGGAGCCAGAGGTTGAGGAAGAAGTGAGAGAAGATGAGAAGAGAGACAACGTTGAGGAAGAGGAGCATCAGCAGACAATGGATACTAGTCAGGCAAGTGTAGATCAGTTAGAGGATGATATTAACCATAGTAAGGAAGTAGAAAGTGATGAGAGAACGGATGACCAGCCAGAAACTAAAGTTTGTGAGGAAACCGACATACGAAGAACAAATGAGCCTGAATCTGAAGTAGAGTTGCCAGAAAAACCAGAAAAGGAGCGAGAGACAGAACTTATGTTCCATCCACCGGCTCACTATGAGCCCCAGACAAGGCTTGACTCACACTACCATGTAGAAGACGAGCCTGTACCTGAGAGAGAGGAGGCTAGAGTAACACCTGTAAATAACACAGAGCCCCAAGTAGAGCAGACCCAGATTACCTCCTCAGAACATAAGGAAAAGAGGAGCAGAAGTAGGGGCAGAACCAGGAACAAAGCGGGCAAGAGCAGAAGCCGGAGTAGCAGCAGCAGTAGTTCTAGCAGTAGTTCCAGTTCAAGCAGTAGTGGCAGTAGCTCCAGCAGCAGCAGTAGTCAGAGTAGTTCCAGCAGTAGTAGCAGCAGCAGTGGGAGCAGCAGCAGGGATAGCAGTAGCAGCAGTAGTAGTAGTAGCAGTGAAAGTCGGAGCCGAAGCAGAGGTAGAGGGCATGTCAGGGAGGAGAAACGCAGGCGAAGTGTTGAGCGTAAGCGAAGAGAAAGAGAAGCGTCTGGAGCAGAGAGGAGTCACAAGTCTTCTAAAGTCAGTAACAGAGACTCCAAAGGATCCAAGGAGAAAGTATCATCGAGGTCTGACCGGAAGAGGACTGTTTCTGAAGGTAGCCGTTCAGCCAAAAGGCCGTCAAGAAGTGAGCGAGACCGTAAATCAGACAGGAAAGATAAAAGGCGTTGACCAGATTGTGGTCAGGACTGTAGTAGAAAATGGTGCTACCTTAACAATAGCATGGTCCTGATTGTTTTGGAAAGCACAGTGAATTTATTTTTATTTTTCCTTTTTTGGATAATTTTTGTATTTTTGGTGGTTTATCAGAGGTGTAAGCTCAAAGATCTTCAAATAAAACCATAAAGGATTTTTTTTTCAGTATCCTTGCCTCTTTTATTTGCTAGCGTTAACGTTAACCATACTTTCCTCTTATTTTTTTTTTTATTTTTTTTTTTAGTTCACAGTACATTAGTACAACATACTGAATCCCCAGTAGATGATTAACAGATAGTGTTGACTAAATTGACCCCTTTAATTTTCCCCTCAGTGGATGTACAGTCATACAGTATTTTCTCTAGACTAACACTTTAGTTGTTTGTATATCCCCCTAGCCTGAAATACACATAACATCAGTATTTAAGAAGCTAGCATAGAAAGTGATATACATGTGAATGAGTTTTTCCCTTTCTCTTAATGGAGACCTCACAATGGCTCCACGTTCTGTGGACATTATGTTCCCACGTTTTGGTCTGAGCAACATCTCAGGGTGACATAGTACTAATAGACAAATGGTATATGTACAGGTTTTGTTTTACTTCGTAGAATATGTTTGAAGTAGGGTCCATTTTAAGTCTAACATAGCCAAACTCTTGTCTGCTTTGTATGTGTTTTAACATTTTTGTAAGACCAGTTGCGATTGTTCGGCTTTTATGTGCAAATAAATAACTTTCGACAAGCGTTGGGCTATTTCCGTTTGTCAGCCGTAAGCTTGGTGTAGGTCTCTTGGAACCGTCAAAAAAAAAAAAAAAAAAAAAAAAAAAACACCTAGGGACATGTCAAAGGTTTTGTTTATTCTAGATGTGGATGTTTAGCCCTATAAGGCTGCCTGGATAACATAGATACAGCCATAGACTGTATCAGTATTTTCCAGGAATCCCTAGGGCAGAGGGTTCAGAAGAACCAGAACGTGCTCGAGATTCGCTCATCTCTAATTATAAACCTTTTACACGACACAATGATTATACAGCCAGGATCACGAGTATTCGTGCAGCTGTTCACTTGTCTCATTGTCAGCTACACAGCCTGTATACCTAGTGGTAGGGCTATGCTCCCTCTGGATCAGGGCTGTCAAACTTGCAGCCCTCCAGCTGTTGATAACTACAATTCCCATCATGCCTGGACAGCGGCAATTGTAGTTTTGCAGCAGCTGTAGGACTGCATTTTTGATACCCCTGCGCTGAAGCCACTATAAGACTGTGGCCTTTTAGGGTGTATTTACACAAATATATATGACACAGGGAACAGGTCATAAAGGAAATATTTCTCTTTTTCAAATACATTCCTGGCTTTGGCTTAAAAAAAAAATCTGTCAGATAAATCTGTGTAAACGCACCCTCACTCAGGACGGTAAACAGCTGAACAGGCCCTGTGTAAGGGTTTGTTCAGTCAGGTTTTTAATTGCAATTATTGAAGCCAAAGCCAGGAACCAATTACAAATGGAGGAAATATTCTAAAGTAAAGACTGAGATTTCTCCTCTTTTCAAATCCAATCCTGGCTTTTTAATTAATTGCAATTAAACCCTGAATGTGTGAAAATACCATGAAAGACTTGGTGATCAGCGGACAGGCGAGCAATCACTCTTATCAGCTGATGGCTAGGATTGTGGGGACCTAAAAAAAAAAATATCAATTTTGGTTGGGTGCCCAATCCCAGCCATTAACCAATAAGGTTAATGTTCATTAGTCATCTGATCAATGGGGCAGTTACATAGGGTGGGTTGGCCTGTTATGATAAAAAAAAAATAATATATACACACACACGAACACATCCAATATATTACCTATGAACTGGGCTGTAGACTTGCATCTAGTTACCAGCGCCATCACAGTTTATCCCAGTAAACTGCACTTTCAGCCCCTGCCTGTGAAAGGGTTTGCAGCTGACCCTAAAAGCTTTTGAACAGAGCTGTTAGTGTCCTGCAGAGACGGAAGAGTCCACAACACTGCTGCCTTATTCTAAGGATCATTGGGTGTCCCAAAGGTCTAGTTCACACTATGTGTGGATACTGGGAAGGGGGGGGGGGGGGGGGTACTTAGTTTCTCTCGAATGCGTCATTATTAGAGGGAATCTGTCACCGGCATTAAACTGCCTTATCTGCGGACAGCATAAGCCTAGTGACAGGGCCAGGAGTAAAGTGCTGTCTGTTGGTGCGAGGCATCTGTCAAAATAAGCGCACACTCAGTAGTCTGATATTCATGAGCTGCTCCTCCGGCCTGCTTACTGAAGTATTAGGCCGCATTCACACGTGCAGAACACGGACGTAGAACTGATTGAATAGGCGCCACACTGTAAGGACTGCTTCATGACAGCGAGGTGCAGTGTCATACAGTCATAGTCTCACCCTTTTTGATAGATGCCTTTCACCAGCAGAGGGAAAGTACAACTGTGTTTTACCAGGATTGGATAGGACAGCAAAATTCTGGGGACAAAGTCTCTATAAAGGACTATTTTATGTCTACAGAATGCCATAAATGTATCACTGGTGTGGATTACATCTATCAGTAGAATGAGCTCTCCCTGGTCTGGATGAGACTGGGGAGCCCTCACAAGTAGTTCTGGGAGTCAAATAGACTTACCACAAAACGTGATTGCGTTGTTACTAAGCAGCCTGGGGCCTTTACAGGACCTCTGTGGCTGCCATCTGTTATATGCTCTTACTAGCCAATCGCAGAGCTAATGGATCAATGCAATATAATGTGTTAGGCCATGTTCACACAACGCAAGTTAAAGGGAAAAGTCTGGCGAAAATTTTTATTAAGGCATTGTTTTGGCCCCGAAAAGTTGTACAAATCACCAATATACACTTATTACGGGAAATGCTTATAAAGTGCATTTTTCCCCTGCACTTACTACTGCATCAAGGCTTCACTTCCTGGATAACATGGTGATGTCACTTCCTGGATAACATGGTGATGTCACGACCCGACTCCCAGAGCTGTGCGGGCTGTGGCTGCTGGAGAGGATGATGGCAGAGGGACACTGAGGGACACAGGGCACTGTAGGGACACTGAGCATCCCCCTGCCATCATCCTCTCCAGCAGCCACAGCCCGCACAGCTCTGGGAGTCGGGTCGTGACATCACCGTGTTATCCAGGAAGTGACATCACCATGTTATCCAGGAAGTGAAGCCTTGATACAGTAGTAAGTGCAGTAAAAAAAAAGCACTTTATAAGCATTTCCTGTAATAAGTGTATATTGGTGATTTATATTACATTTGGGGAGCAATACAATACTTTAATAAAATTTTCGCCGGATTTCTCCTTTAATCTATATGGGCAGTCCAATAACTTACACAAGTTCACTTTGACTAAAAGTGTGTTTAAAAAAAAATAAACTTATGGTAAGGCTGGGTTCACACTACGTTTTTGCAATCCGTTTTTTTGCAAGGAACGGATGAAAAACATGCATTTGTGTGCATCCGTTTTTCCATTGACTTTCATTGTAAAAAAAATACAAAAAACGGATCCGTTTTCTTTAACGGACACACAAGTAGGGTCAGGTTAAAAAATAAATAAATAAATGGATCCGTTTTTTTTATAATGGAAGTCAATGGAAAAATGGATCAAAACGGATTGCAAAAACGCCTGAATATTCAAAAAAAATAAAATAAATCACGCCCTTTTCAATAAATAAAAAAAAAAAAAAATGCCAAACCATATTATCTATTGTCGGGTGTAGTATTATTAAAACTATTAAACCATAATAATCCACAACCGGCAGGGGGGTGCGGGAACATAATAAAGAATACAGTGGTACCTCGGTTCTCAAACTTAATTGGTTCCGGAAGGCAGTTTGGGAACCAAGCAGTGTCTTCCCATAGGAGATAATGTAAATGTGATTAATTGGTTCCAGCAGCCACCAATAATTACCTACAATCCTCATTTAGTACACTGATAAGTGTTCAGTATAATCACTACAGTACAGAACAGAACAGCACTATACTGTACAGGACATTAAACATAAGAAATGTTCATCAGAACCAGCAATTATAGTACAGTAGTCACCAACTCCTCACCCATCCTTTACTGTATAGCGTCCCCCCCATCCAAGCACTGTAATGTATGGGAGATGGTGGTGCACTGCCTGTACTACTACTGCACTGTATATGCACTCCAGCAGTCTTATACAGCACTGTACTGTATGGGAAGCCTCACCACTGCTTAACTCGCCAGGTACAACCCACCATCCACGCTCGCAAAAACGTTTGAAAACCGAGCAACGTTCGAATTCCAAACACTACTTCTGGGTAAATTTTCGTTCGAATACCAAGCAGTTCGAGTTCCAAAGCGTTCGAAAACCGAGGTATTACTGTATATTCTTTGCCTCCACAGTGCTGTGCTTCAGGCTCGCTCCAGTTTCTCACAGGTTCCAGTTTACATTTGGCTGCGTTCACATGTACAGGATCCGCAGCAGATTTGATGCTGTAGATATTGTGACTCAGGGTACGTTCACATGTATGGGAATTGGTCTCTAATCGGTAGGGTGCCCCCCCCCCCCACCCAGCTGTTTGGCGTCTGCCCTACACAGTTAATGAGGCCGGGAGCAGTTTGGCTCCATACCCCCGTCATTGACTTGCTGAGCGGGAATCCCAGGGAGACGTGTGGGCATCTGGACAGGTGAGTATACCTTCTTTGTGTTCTCCCCACCCCCAGACCAAAATTATTTTTTTTTGCTGCCCCCCGCTGGACTTCTCCTATAACTACTCATCTTACCCGCCCATGCTCCCTGGCATCCCACTCTGGCCTGCTGCAACGCATTGATTGGCTGAGCAGGACACCAGGGAGCCGGAGCTAAGGCAGGTATTGTATTATCTTGTTTAAAGGGCCAGCAGATGATTAGTCAAGTAGGAGGGGGCTACATTCTGCAGAACGCAGAGCCATAGGGCATCATTGTACCGAATAACACAGCGTAAAATCCCATGTGAATGCCCTACGTGTGAACGAGGCCTAAAGAGGTATTTATACAGTAAGGTTTAAGTCTAGATGGAAAAAAAATTGACTCTCTCTTTAAGGGCGGGTTCACACTACGGAATTCTCGCGGACAATGTCCGCGGAATTCCGTCAGCTGTCCGCCCGCACATCTGGGCGCCTTTCCGCCGGCCCCACAGACACCATTCTATGGGCCGGCGTATTCCGCTATACGCTGAAAGAAGTGTCATGTCACTTCTTTTAGCGGATCGCGGAATACGCCGGCCCATAGAATGGTGTCTATAGAGCCGGCGGAAAAGCGCGTGCCCGTGCGGGCGAACAGCGGACGGAATTCCGCGGACATTGTCCGCCAAAAATTCCGTAGTGTGAACCCACCCTTAGGGTATGTTGACACACTCTGAAATTTCTTTTCCTTTACGCTGGACGGCAAATAAATGATGCGGTAACGCAAAAAAGATGCATGTGTGAACTGAGCCTAAATGGATAATATTCCTTTCACTCTATAACTATACTTAGAGGTGTATGAGGCGGCTTGTGGTCGGTACCGGGTCACCACGGTAACTGTCATAACAACAAGCTCGTGCCCCGCTCTTAATTGACTTTTTCCGGTTCGCATTGTTCCCCTCTCGGGCACTTCCGCTGTGGAGTTCTGGCAGAGCAGTGCGCATGCGTGGTCAGGTCAGCCGTCTCCTAGCAACCAGCAGAGCGACTGTAGCAACCGAAACATGGTAAGTACCGGCGGAGCTTTGTTCTCCCGGTAACTTGTCGGTGTATAACCGGGATAGTGGAAGCGGACGGCCGCTGTGATAGCTGACTAACTCGGGCGTCGCCGGGGATGGGATGTGGGCGACATGGCTGTAAACAGAGCGGCATCTTACCATATAAAGCCTGGTGCCTGGGCTCCTGATGGCTGAGAGGATGCAGGGGAATGCTGGGAGTTGTAGTTCTACAGCAGCTCTTTGTTTTATACCCATGTACGTTGTGCAGCCTTGGGAACACTGACAATGTAGTGATGCAGTATATGCCAACCTGTGCATAACTACAACTCCCAGCATGCCCCCCACCTGATATAACATAGGGGAATCCTTAGCTCTCCTACATCTCCCATCACTAGTGTAGTGCTGTGTGTGTATATATATTATGGACACCTCCTATGGGAAAGAGCCTGGGGTTGGATTCCATAGGTACTTGGCAATAGGATCAACCATAGCTGGAGGGACTGCTATATATATATATATATATATATATATATATACACACACATACAGTAAATATATATATATATAGTGTATATATATATATTATATATATATATATATATATATATATATATATATATATATACACTATATATATATATATATATATATATATATATATATATATATACACACATACAGTGTATATATATATATATATATATTTACTGTATGTGTGTGTATATATATATATATATATTATATATATATATATACATACATACACTGTGTATATATAAATATATTAATCATTGGTAGGGCTAAAGAACAAGGCTATGCACTAGATATGCATCCTGTGCTGATTGTTGTATATAGGCGGGTGGATAAACCATATATTAGGATAGTAGTACCCAAAAGCCAGTCTGGTTTCTGTAGCCCAGGGTTAGGGAGCCTTGGCTCTCCAGCTGTTGCGAAACTACAACTCCCATCATGCCTTAATTAAATTTGCCATGATGGGAGTTGTAGTTTCGCAACAGCTGGAGAGCCAAGGTTCCCTGCCCCTGCTGTAGTCGAATAAGAGATAAACAAGGTAAATGCTTCTCAAAAATTGTGCTAACCCACCTCTAGGGTTTTGTATCCATAGCAAGGGGACAGATAAGCCCCAATCTATCTTCTGTAGTCTTTTAGTTGCACCACGTGCCTAAAAAGGTTCCTGGGAGTTTTTGTCATGAATGGCCCATCCCATCAGTATCCGATGAGTGGTGGTAAGACTCCTGGCACCCTCCCAGATAAGCTCTTTGCCAGAACTATAGTGCAGGTGCCCTCATTCACAGTGATCTGGGGTGCAGACAGCTATTTAGATCAGGGATGGGGAACCTTCAGCCCTTCAGCTGTTGCAAAATTACAATTCCCATCATGCCTAGAGAGCCAAAGCTAAAGCTTTGGCTCTCTAGGCATGATGGGAAATGTAGTTTTGCAACAGCTTGGGGGGGGGCAAAGGTTCCCCATCGCTGCTTTAGATAATGTAGTGGACTTGCATGGTTATGGTAGCCTTGAAGTGAATGGGATCAAAACTGCAGTAACCCAGAATGACCACTCCAAAATATACGGCGCTGTCTGCTTCTGACAGAGGGTGTTGGGCTCCTCCACAGATATTGATGGCCCATCCTAAGGTCACTTTTAAATGAACTCTCAGGTTTAGCAACTTACCAGGATTACTTTATAGATGACCTAAGCTTAAAGGGGAGTCCAAATTGTTAGCTGCTTGAAATAAAAAAATAAAAAAATCTCATATATCTACCTTCCCTTCTCCTGCCACCAATGTTCTTCCAGAGCCGGTCCTGTTGCATGACCGATGTGGTTGTGGTGTTTGGCTGAGCAGGCAGTGCTGTCTCAGCTGCAACAGGATTGGCTCAGGTAGAACGGCAGCAGCAGGATAGAGGAGGGTAAGAAGGTGGGTTATTATGTTTAAGCAGGTGGAGCAGATGGTTTAACAACTCAAAATACCCCTTCAAGGACAGGCCGTCAATATCCAGTTGTTGGAAGTATACCCTTGCTAATATACCCCCCCCCCCCCCATGGAAGGGACATCTGTACTCCGTATGAGTGCACGCCTCACCAGACTGAACGTCTATGTCCGAACTCAAAGGGGTTCTCCAGAAAAACATGGCCACTTTCTTCCAGAAACAGCACCACTCTTGTCCTCAGGTTGGATGTGGTACTGCAGCTCAGTTCCATTGAAGTGATTGGAGCTAAATTGTAATACTACACACAACCACGCAAAAAGGTGAGGCTTTTTTTGCATCAACGTTGCTGTGCTAATCCCGGATAGCCCTTTTAATACAAATACAGTAGAGGAGACAGCACTGAAGTAAAAAAAAAAAAAGGCGTCTAATACAAACATTGCAAGTTGTGTGGGCCCCGCTACTGCCCCCTGGTGCTTAACATGTGCATGTTTTTTAATTGTTCTTGTCTTTTGTCTTAGGCTAAAGCAACAACTATTAAGGATGCGCTATCCAAATGGGTAAGTGTCTTCTCCTTTGTGTCAGCTTTGATATGTAATAAAAAGTACAGGTAATTCTCATCATAAAGGGTACAAGTTGAGAAGTTAAAGGGGTTATGCAAGATTAGGAAGATGCTAATACTCCACATCTGTCCACAGATGGTATTGCATCTTAACCCAATCCCCTTCAGTCGAGTTGAGCTGCAGTTCAGGCCATAACCAGGGGTGGTGCTGTTTTTGAAAGAAGCTATGTTTTTCTAATCCAGCATAACCCCTTTAAGAAATTAAATCCACTGAGTGGGGGCAGAATTAAGAAGCTTGTCATGAAAACCTGGCACATAGTCGGGGTGCACGCTCATTCTGCATTATATTTTCGGTGCTTTATTCATATAAAAATCAGATAGTCATTGCAATGAAGAGGATCTAAATAAGGAGATTTTATGCACTGGACACGAAGGAGAATATTCAGCTCTGACAGATGGCGTGCGGAATTATGTAGGTGTCTTTGTGCCAGAGATATAATTGGTTTACTTAGATTTAAAGACACAGCCCCAGGTTTATCAGTCTGGTGTAATATATCCAGAGCAGCCAATCACAGCTGAGTTTTCATTTTAATAGAATTTGTAAATATACGAAAGCTGAGCTGTGATTGGTTACTGTGGACACCTTACACCAGATTGACAAACCTTGGCCAAAGTGTACATTTCTGTGACTTCTGGTGTATTAGGTACACAATGGTTCAAGGCGTTATCCCAAGATTATCGTTATCTAAACGATAGGATATAACTAGTGAATATCTGACTGTAGGGACCCCCATTGAACACAAGGGCAAGGGTCCTTTGTCCCTTGTGTAAATTGAACTGACCCTGAGTGCCTGGAAAAGCTGGATTCAGTCCTGGGAAATTGCTCCCAGTTGCTCTGGACTGGATCCAGCTTTTCCAGGCACCCGGGGTGGAGTGGCAAGGAGATCAAAGGCAGCTGGCGTATATGCCGACGGCCGAGCAAACGAAGTGCTTCACTTCATTTATAATGTAAATTCACTCATCTCTAACTAGTGGTCCTTTAGGTCACTGCTCCCCCAGCTCGAGTCCTCGAGGTCCATCAACAGGTCATGTTGTGAGGATTCCCTTAGTATGTATTGTCTTTGTATGGGATATCCTAAATTCCTGACCTTCTGGTGAGTTTACACAGATTTATCTGATAGATTTTTGAAGCCAAAGCCAGGGATGGATGTGAAAAGAGGAGAAATCACAGTCTTTCCTTTATGACCTGTTCTCTGTTTATAGTCCATTCCTGGCTTTGGCTTCAAAAAGGGTCTCTGCTTTTGGTGGAGTACAACATATTTCATATTTCTAAGGCCATTATCATTAGTATACTGTTCTCTGTTCTGTATTTAGGAAGAAAAGACGGGACAGAAAGCGGCAGAAGCCAAAGAAGTGAAGCTGTACGCCCAGATCCCACCTATCGAGAAGATGGATGCGTCCCTTTCCACTCTAGTCAATTGCGAGTAAGAATTATTGTTTTAAAGTGATTGTCCAGACAGTTGTCTATTGTGTGGGTAATATTCTATTAGATTTATTCATCTTGCTGGTGGTTATCTAGGATTATAAACACAGTGTTTCTTTAAAAAACAGTGTGCGGTATTGCAACTCAGCTCTATTAACTTCAGTGGAATTGAACTGCACAACTCGCACTCTAAGGCTGCGTTCACACTACGTATATTTCAGTCAGTATATGTATATTTCAGTCAGTATTGCAACCAAAACCAGGAGTGGATTAAAAACACAGAAAGGATCTGTTCACACAATGTTGAAATTGAGTGGATGGCCGCCATTTAATGGCAAATATTTGCTGTTATTTTAGAACAACGGCTGTTATATTGAAATAATGGCCGTTATTTACTGTTATTTGGCTGCCATCCACTCAATTTCAACATTATGTGAACAGATCCTTTCTGTGTTTTTAATCCACTCCTGGTTTTGGTTGCAATACTGACTGAAATATTCGTAGTGTGAACGCAGCCTGAGGCTGCGTTCACACTACGTATATTTCAGTCAGTATATTTCAGTCAGTATTGCAACCAAAACCAGGAGTGGATTAAAAACACAGAAAGGATCTGTTCACATAATGTTGAAATTGAGTGGATGGCAGCCAAATAACAGTAAATAACGGCCATTATTTCAATATAACAGCCGTTGTTTTAAAATAACAGCAAATATTTGCCATTAAATGACAGCCATCCACTCAATTTCACCATAGTGTGGACAGAGCCTTTCTGTGTTTTTAATCCACTCCTGGTTTTGGTTGCAATATGAGGACCACAATACTGACTGAAATATACGTAGTGTGAACCCAGCCTAACTGAGGACAAGAGTAGGGTTTTTTTTTTTTTTTTTTTTTGGAAGAAAGCAGCCATGCTTTTTTTTTTTCTAATCCTGGATAACCCTTTTAAGGGGGTTTTCCAGACAAAATTTACTGACAAGATTTCCAGGGCTATCAGCAATTGATCAGTGGGGTGCTGGTACCCGCGCAGATCATCTTTGTGGCACTACACTATACAGTTATTGTGTAGAGGTGGGCATGTGTGCCTGCAGCTCAGCTCCCATTAAAGTGAATAGGAGCTGAGGTGAAGTTACACATTTACACATCACCACCGCTACACAATGAACTGTAGTGCAGCTCTGGATAGCTCATCAGTAAATTTTGCTTGGAATACCCTTTTAATGGCCCGTGTCACAGTGTGACTAAGTCTAGGTTTACATCAGCATAGCGGACTCTATATGGGACCTCTGCTGATTCCATTCATGACATGACAAACACCAATAGAGCTCAACAGACCCCATATGTTTTGATTAGAGATTAGTGAATCAGATTTGTTTTGCTTCGTACGAAGCAAAAGTGATCTGCGCTCATCTCCCTCAGGCTGCAAAGGGAGGATACTGCCCAGGGACCACCTGGAAAACATGGATACAGCTATGGTTGTATCCATGTTTTCCAGCTGACCCCAAGGCTGGATTCTCCCTCTGCACAAACAAAGCAAAAAACAAATCTGATTCGCTCATCTCAAATTTAATTAAAGGGGTTATCCAAGAATAGAAAAAAAATATATATAGTAGTGGCTTTATTCCAGCAACAGCGTCGCTCTTGTCCTCAGTCTGAGTTTGGTTTTGCAGCTGAGCTCTGTTGAAGTCAATGGAGCTAAATTGCTACACACACACAACCTGAAGACATGGGGTAACACTGTTTTTACATCTAAAGATCTACACAATGATAGCACTTGTCTGAGACCTTTTACCCACCCAGAAAAGAAGAATTCAAAGCTGTGGCCCTTCTATAGTCTTTTCCTTTATAGAGGCGCCCACTGTGCAGAAGAACTGCAGCACAACTCCCCTAGTCATATGGTTGTGAGCACCACTGTGCAGCAAAAATAGTGACAAGGCGCTGTAGTGCTGAATTAGCATGGTGGTCCCTTCTTTTCCAGAAAGGTCAGGCCCTTACTGATTATAAGGTGATTGCATATGTTAGCAATATGCCTTCACTTCATGAGATATGAATACCCCTTTAACTAAGCACTACCTTCTCTTCAGTCTGAAGGTTGGATGGACTTGGCGTTCACACCTTAAGTCATGAGGGAGTAATGACATACCCTGCCTATATACCATCACTTCCCTATTGTGGGAGAACCAGCTATATCTCCTAGCATTGGTCCTGATGTGCAGCCCACACACTTCTTGTCTATCAGCTAATTACTGCTTCTTTCCTCAGGAAATTATCACTTTCCACCAATTGCATTGAGAAAATAGCCAATCTGAACGGCCTGAGTAAGTCCAGATTTTTTTCTCTTTCTCTGCCTGATAACTATGTATAGGATGTATCGGGGTAAAAAATGGATAGAATTCATAAAAAAATCTAATCTACCCAATACATATCCATAAGCTACATCAGGAATGTATATAGGCTTCTAATGATTTAGGAAGAGGGACAGGATTTTGGAGGCTCATAAAAAGAAAAATTTAGAGAGTAGTCCTGGCCAAAAGAGAAAGGTGCAGATGTTCTACCAAAGTAAACTTACCAGTCCTTGTGCCTCTGTAGCACCATTCCTGCGCCCCCCTACAGCCGCTGGATGTCTTTTTTGGCTGGAATTCAGGTACCAGGTTCTTACAGCTGCAACGTTACAGATCAGCTGAGTGATTGGCTACTCAGCTAGTCAGCGACTTGGTCATTGTCCCACCCCAGTCACTGCTTGGCTACGTGACATTGCAACTGGAGGAGCTTCTGGTGACTGGCGGCCGTCAACAGCACCCGGGAGCGACACTACTGGGCACAGGGGCGGGTAAGAATACTTTATTATTTTCCCGTTTTCTAGACAGGGAAGATTTTTCATATATGCATTGAGCTGGAAGGAAAATACCAAAAAAATCATACTTACCTGGTCCTCTTCCCTGCCGCTGCCTTTTTCCTGAGTGTCTGGTCCCTGCTACAGTTCTCATCTACGTTCCTGTGATGTTTCTTTCTGGCAGAAACTGCCTACTCAGCACAGTGAATACCTGAGCAACCAGTTCCTTCCAGAAAAAAACATCACAGGAACCAGGAAGAAGAGGGCCATAGCAGGGACCAGACTCTTGGGAATGTGGTGGGAGAATGGGCCGAGTAATGGGCACGCATCAAAAAATCCTCCCTGCCTAGAAAACCCCTTTAGGGCGGGTTCACACATCCTGGAATCCGGCTTGCTTCTCTGGCTCCTGGTTCCCTGACGTCCAGCTCAGTGATTGGGTGAGCGGAACGTCAGGGAGCCGGGAGTCCCAGAAGCAGGCCGGAGCGCGGACCGGTAAATTATTCGCCTGACCGCAGCAGTGGGGATGGCGTTTACACACTCATAGCGGGATAAAAATTCTGCTGTATGTAAACCTATTGAAACTGACAGTACGGGAATCGCAGCGTGAAATCTACTGCGATTTGGCTATGTGTGAACCCACCCTTAAGAGGTTATTGCCTGGTAAATAAAGGCGCACACAGGCTGGTTACTGGCAAATCTGTCCTTGTCAAAAAAGGCTAGTGATTGTGAACCATGTCGAGAAGCAAACAACTTTTACAAGTCCTCAGTGTTTTAGAGATTCATAAAACTGGAAAAGCTACAGAAGCATTTCCAAAGACCCGAGTGTCCGGTAATCCATGGTTACACAGATTGTGTACAAATCCTGGAGTGCAGATGCCCTCCCTATGAGCGAGCATCCTGTTCACTACAGAAATACTGTGCACACTGCTAAATCCTCTGTTCATGTCTCCAGTATTAGAAAAAACATTGAACAAGAATGGTATTCATAGAAGGACACCACAAAGGAAGCTGCTGCCGTCCAAAGATAACATTATTGCTTGTCTCAAGTTTTCCTGAGACCACCTGGATGTTTCTTAATGCTTGGAGAAAAATGTTTTATGGACCTTTTTTTTTTTTTTTAGCACAAATGCACAATGTTATGTTTGGAGGAAAAAGACTATTGCACATCAGTAGCAAAACCTTATCCCAGCTGTGCAGCATGGTGGAGGGAGACTTTGCAATCCATGTCCCTAAAGGGGAACTCCAACGAAAAATTTACTGTTTTCAGAAAGTTATATAGATTCGTAATTTACCTCTATTTAAAAATCTCAAGTCTTCCAATACTTATCAGCTGCTATATGTCCTGCAGGAAGTGGTGTATTTTATCCAGTCTGATACAGTGTTCTCTGCTGCCACCTCTGTCCATAACAGGAACTGTCCAGAGAAGGAGCAAATCCCCTTAGAAAACATTTTCTGCTTTGAACAGTTTCTGACATGGACATAGGTGGCAGCAGAGAGCACTGTATCACCACTTTCTGTAGGACAAACAGCAGCTGATAAGTATTAGAAGACTGGAGAAGTCTATTTAATTTTCTGACACCAGTTGATTTGAAAGTAAAAGGTTTTCGCCATAGTTGCTCTTTAAAGGGGGTTATTCGGGGTTAGCCAAACTGAGGACAAGAGAGGTGCTCATTCTGGAGAAAAGCAGCCATGTTTTGCCAAGCCTGGATAACCCCTTTTAATAGAAGAGATGTTAAAGGAGAAGTCCGGCCATTTTTAAAATCTGGCTGCCGACAGGGGTCAGGGGGGGAATTTGATCAGGAGTAGGCACTTCCCTCTCCCCGTGCCCGTGGTGAGCGATAGGACCGGCCGCAGGACCCCCGCCAGAAGGTATCTCCCTCCAAGTTGTGATGATGTCACAACTTTGGAGAAAATGCCTGTACCGGCTGATGGACTGGCCTCTCAGCCAATCAGTGACTGGAGAGGCCAGTCCTTTAGCCAGATTTTGACGTGTCAGTGCTGGAGATCCCAGAGACTGGCAGGGGTCCCGAGGCCGGTCCCGCCACTCACCGCAGGCATGGGGAGGGGTAACTCGTACTTGTTATCAAATTCCTCCCTGCCGGCTGCTGGATTTTAAAAATGGCCGGACTTCTCCTTTAAGTCTAGATATCTTGGATCATATAAACCCCAAACAGAATATATTTTCCCTAAGATGAGGAAAATACAGAGCATAAATCCCCAGTAGTCTATGTAGGCCAGGATAGTCCTACCAGTGTAATGCACCATCTCAGGCACAATAACCCAGTACTAGCCCATCACTGAATAAACACATCAATACAATACTAACCTACTATAGTGCCATAAGGGGGTTAATGTAAAATTATAGCCAGTACAAAGCAATAAAGGCAGAAATGTCTCCCACTATTATTGATCCCATCCTTACTCTGTAGATAATGGCTTCTATTCATACTCCGCTCCTTCTTAGAGGAATATTGGCAGGAGCCTTAGCTGTAATGCCCTTCAGACATCCTATATTTAACTACATTTACTGATCTGTTATTTAAAGGAGTTCTGTAGAAACTAATATAAAAATGTTCGCACGTAGGGAATGGTTGGATTACGGCTGCGTCTACATCTGCTTTGTATTTAGGTCAAATATGACAGGAAATATGGCGCTGCACAACGATGACTAATAGGCAACATTAGAAGCCAGTGGGGTCCGTTATGCAACAGATCCAGCTACGGGTCATGGTTTTCATTGGCTTAAAGGAACACATTCCAAAAGTACAGTTACACACAACTCCAGATGGGATCAAATAAAATCCATCTGTAATTCAAAGGAATGGTAGCCAGCGTTTTATTAAAAATTACCATTTTGTCTGTACATGAAGACTTTGGAGTCACCCCAAGACTTATCCACTACTGTACCACCATATGCTGTAATAATAATCTCTCCCTGGGTATAGGTAAGTATGTCTCATCCAAGAACTTGCACTAAAATGCTGTGTGCAACTCGCACAGAACTTAAAATCGTAATTGACTTTATCAGGATCATTGCTGTTGTTTTACTTAAAGGGGAATCCCACTCAAACATAACTTTTGATATGTTGCTGCCCACGGTGAGACTAACAGTTCCTTCCATACTTGTTATTATCTATTCAGTCTCCTTTTCCCAGTTCTCAGCTGCTGCTTTCTGCTGAAGACACAAAAATATGTTTGTGAGCTTTTCTCTCTGCCCTCCCCCCTTTTTTAGACAAATAATGTAAAGTCCTTGGCTGACTTAATCTGCAACATTGTAGCGTCTTTGTAATGCTAGGAGGCTTAGGGCCCTATTACACGGGACGATTATCGTGCAAAAAATCGTCATAGCGTTCTAATTTAAACGATAATCGTTCTGTGTAATTGCAGGCAACGATCGAAAAATTGTTCATATGTCGTCGATAGTTGATTTAGATCTGAGCCTAAAATTATCGCTAATCGTTCGCCGTAATTCCACATTCGTTCGCTAAAGTTCTGCATTTTTTCACTACTCGTTCAGTGTAATTGCACATTGTCCATTGTTCTCCTGGGATCAGAAGGGATAAACGATCATAGTAACGATTGTAAATAACGACTATTGTTCTGTGTAATATGGTGAACGATTTCAGCTTAACGATAAACAATCTCGTTTGCGATCGTTTATCGTTAGTCGTTAAAAATCGCTCTGTGTAACAGGACCCTTAGGGTGCTTTCACACACACCATATCCGCAGCGGATTTTACAGTGCGGATTTAATGCTGTGTTCATTCATTTAGTCAAATCCGCTGCGGATCCGGTAGGTTTGAAGACACCCTTAATCACAGTGAGTTTATCAGCAACTTGACCTCAGAATAACCCTCCTAGCAGAGAAGCTACAAAGTTGCAGATACAGCCTGCTAGGGACTTGTTTACATCATCTGTCTCAGAAGGGAGGGGGAGACATAGATAAAAGCTCACACACAGATTTTTTCGTTAGCAGCAGCTCAGAACTGGGGAAAGGAGACTGAATAGATAATAAGTATGGAAGGAATTGTTAGTCTCCCCATGGGCAATAACATTGAGAAGTTATGTTTAAGTGGAATACCCCTTTAAAGGGGGGTCTCTGGGCAAAATTTACACACATAATGGAGACTTTTGAAAAGTAAAGGCTGATAAACGTCTGAGAAAGCTACCGTAACTACGAGCACAGGTGTCATGTCTATGTTATGCAATGTCTTTCAGAAAACCTCAGAATATTGTCTTTAGGAAGAAACAACATAAAGAATTTGAATGGATTGGTAAGTCCTCACAATTATTCCTAGAGCCTAGAGTACTAGACCAGGGGTAGGGAACCTTGGCTTTCCAGCAGTTGCAAAACTACAACTCCCATCATGCCAGGACAGCCGAAGCTTTAGCTTTGGCTGTCCAGGCATGATGGGAGTTGTAGTTTTGGAACAGCTGGAGAGCCAAGGTCCCCTACCCCTCCCCTAGATAATAATGCAGCTTCCTCAGACTTCATCCTGGTATAATATTACTGTGGGTAATTCTGGTTGGTGCAATTCTGACCACTGGGATTGGGGATCCACTAGTAGATAAGAGGAATGTTACATGTTACATAGCAGCATTTTAATTTGCTTCTATTGGACTTATGTCATGTGAGGTCATGTCATAGTCTGCCGAATTAAAAGGGTATTCCGGAATTCTGCTTTCTTTCAGAATCAGCATCAATCTTGTCCTCCTTAGTGATATTACAGCTTAGTTCTATTGACGTGAAGGAGTGTGATACATTAATAGTTCACTCGATTACACACGCAGCGATACACATGTTTATTTATTTATTTTTATTTATAAAATGGGGAAAGGGGGGTGATTCAGACTTTTATTAGGGGAGGGGGGTTTTGTATTTATAGAAACACTTTTTTTTTTACATTTACACAGTAATTAGAAGCCCCCCAGGGGGACTTCTAATACAACTACACTGATCTCTCATAGAGATCAGTGTAGCTTTATAACACAGCACCGATCCATGAGATTGGTGCTCTATTGCTTCGGCCTGCTGCAGACCATTGCAATAGAGTACCGAGCCGGGATCAGCGTCATTCCAACGCTGAGGCCTAGCGCGGTAAGATGAAGGTATCGCATCGCGGGGGGGATCCCGTCACTAGACATGGGCTGCAGAGAAGACAGTTAGATGCAGCAGTCATGTTTGATCGTCCGCTACCGCTAATAGCTGCAGGTCCCGTGCTGCAGATAGCAGTCGGGATCGCAGCAGTTCAGAGCGGGGTCGAGCTGGTGTGGGGGGAAGCATGTCTGGATGGCTCTCACTGAACACGGGAGGGGTGGTCCTGAAGCTCCTATTGCCTTCAGTGGCAGCTTTGGTGCTAAACCATGCTAAAAAGAAGTGCTGTGTCACTACTTTTCAGCTCGTTTCCTCCATTCCCATTGAAGTCTGTGGGAGTAGTTTTTTGGGTGTTGTTTTGGACACAGAAATCAGTGTGTTTTATGCCAGTGTGCCATAGTTAGAAATAATTCTTACCTATTAGGTGATATATGTGAGGGACTGCTGGGCCACCAGAATGGTAAACCCCAGACGCCAAGCTGCAGTCTTTGAAGTAGTGGTCGAGTACATGCCAGCCACTTTATTGAAAGTCTATGGCAAAGATAAAATTTAACTAAGCAACTTGGAATACCAAGGCCCTATCCTGTAGATCAGAAATTGAGTACCTTCGGCCGTACAGCTGTTGCAAAACTACAATTCCCATCATGCCTGGACTTAAGCTGTCCAGGCATGATGGGAATTGTAGTTTGTAACAGCTGGAGGGCCAAAGGTTCCCCATCCCTGCTGTAGATAGTTACTGCTTTTCGGAATACCCCTTTAAGTGAGTGCAGCTTTATACTGCTACTGCCTACAATCCTCCCAGTCTTAGCTGCTGACCTCTTAATCACTAAGAATCTGTTGTGAGTCTTCCCAGGTCTCAATTTAAATATAGAAACTCCAGCCTTATGTCTCAGAGTCTTATGTGCATATGGTAGAATAGCAGTGTATCAGTTGTCAATCCTCCGAGAGTCTCCCCTGTGCTGTGGTATAGTCACATACATACATCCATCCATACATACATACTGCCCCTTTCACCATCCACCATTAGATTTGGAAATGATTTTTCCAGAAATTTCTACAGTATAGCCTTACGGCTCCCATGGGGCTTGTCACCTAAGAAACATCTGGATGTATTAAGTTTATACCATGTCAGGGTATTATGTGGTTACATGACCTCCCTTTACATATTAACATATTTCTTTATTTTAGGAGGCCGTCGGAGAAACCCTAGAGGAGCTGTGGATCTCGTACAATTTAATCGAGAAGTTGAAAGGGATTCACGTAATGAAGAAGCTGAAAGTTCTCTACATTTCCAACAATGCTGTGAAAGACTGGGGTACGCATCCTTCTAGTACAGTGTGTGGCATCCAGCACATATGTTCTCAAGAATACAGACTCCAACAGCCCACAATATTATAGTTAAACCTTATGATGCAAGTCCAGCTATGGTGTCCAGGGTGGAGATCCAGTTGGGAGAGATGAACGTAACTCAAGCATGCTAGAGTCCGATCCTTCGGCATTTGATTGCCAGTGACTGAAGAAGTTGGATGCAGCCCTAGGGGGTCCAGGATAACTTGGATACAGCCTACAGTATTAGACGGCCTGATAGTTCATTGCAAGCGAGATCCAAACTGTCT
The DNA here is from genome assembly GCF_027789765.1 of Dendropsophus ebraccatus. NCBI lineage: Eukaryota > Metazoa > Chordata > Amphibia > Anura > Hylidae > Dendropsophus > Dendropsophus ebraccatus. The sequence continues at coordinate 3,539 of NW_027210127.1, read as the reverse complement.
GGTCAGCGCTCACTGGCTCCTTGTTCCCTGCTCGCTGCCGGCACTAGTACACACACCACCATCAAGCAGGGGAGCAGCGGGAGGGACTGCCCGTAGATCTTTACATAGTCTGGGAAACATACAGGAGATGGTAATGGTCTGCTGCCGCCGGTCCTATTACACAGTGCTGCAGCCAGCAGACCGTCGCTACCGTTTTCAGAGTTTTAGGTCATGCTTTAAATCAACAATCAGCCGACATGCACGATATTGGCTGATCAGTGATTTAAAACACAACCTATCACACATAAAGATTACGAGTATGGCTTATAATTGCTTTATGTAATAGTACCCTCTGGCTGTATCCATGTTTTCCTGGACTCCCTAGGGCTGCATCCAACTTCTTCAGTCGCCGCAATGCTGCTGACTCCATCATGCTCATCTCTATATATGTGTATTTGTTACTTTCCCCTGTGGGGGGCGGATGGACCTTGTTGGCTCGTGCCCCTTCATTCCACCTACTAGAACGTTTTTTTAGTATGATTCACTTATTGAAGGTTTTTGTGAGTGTAGCTTTTGTATCTTGGATAGCTGAATAAACTATTGAAGATTTGTATACTACATGGGATGCTGTCATCCACTCACATATATTGTCTGACATTATTCCTTGTAGCTGAGTTTGGGAAGCTGGCTGATCTGCCTTGTTTGGAGGATCTGGTGTTTGTTGGGAATCCCCTGGAGGAAAAGCACACACTGGAGGGTAACTGGGTAGAAGAAGCAACAAAGCGTCTTCCTAAGCTGAAGAAACTGGACGGTGAGTATAACCTGAAACTATTTTTTCCCACTACTAGAAGAAAGGTAACTGTGTCTCTTAGTTGAGAAGGTAATAAAGAATTGTGTAGCCTCTGTTGTATGCATGTAGCCTATCTATGTATACAGAGCCCTTGCAGTTCAGTATAAGGGTACGTGCACACTGTGGAATGCCGACGGATATTCCGTCATGCATTCCGCAGCTGGCGGAGCTGAGTTCGCCTGTGCATACAATTGAGTCTATGACACAGGCGGAGACGCGCCCCCGCATCAGTCTGTCGGCGGGTGCCAGCTGCGGAATGCATGACGGGTTATCCGTCGCTATTAAGCAGTGTGCACATATCCTAATGCTGGCTGTCTAACTACATGTCTGTGGAGTCTTTACATTACCACTAGGTGGCAGCACGAGCCTATTCCCAGCAATCTAACTCCATACCTGTGTGCTTGCTTTTTAGGAAATCCAGTCATAAAGCAGGAAGACGAAGAGGGGGACGAAGCCTCTTAATCTTTTTAAGTATCTTGTTAAATTATTTGAATATCTAGAAAAAAAATATTTTTTTTTTATAAATGTTATTTGTGTATATATATATATGACATGTCTTTCTTTCTTTTTTTTTTATATCAAGTCCAAAAGCATTATCTGAACCATCCGCAGTATCGGGGGGGAAGAACACTCTCCAAATATTTTCATCTATTTTATTTGCACAAAAAAAAAGAGAGAATGAAATCCCCTCTGAACTGAAGCACAATTCTTTTTTTTTTCTTTTTAAAGCTAAGAACTCCATTCCTGTTATACATGTAGACACAACTGTACACTAATACACTATAAGGCTATGTTCACACAACATACTTTATTATGACAAAAACTGCTGTTTTTAATTAAAGGGGTTATTCAGCGCTACAAAAACATGGCCACTTTTCCCCCCACTCTTGTCTCCAGTTCAGGTGAGGTTTGCAATAAAGCTCCATTTACTTCAATGGAACTGAGTTTGACACCTCACCAATCTGGAGACAAGAAAGGGGGGAAATTGGCCATGTTTTTGTTTTTAAAACAACGGCTGTCTTTTTCATAGTAAAATGGGTTGCATTGAAGTCAATGCAAACAACATCCGTTGTTTGATACGGCCATCGAAATAATGAACGTCAATTATTTCCGTCCGTTGTGCATTTATTTCAATGCAATTTTCACTGCAAACAATGGCCGTTGTTTGCAGGTTGTGCGATCATAGCCTAAGGCTAAATTGTGTGAACAAAGTAACACCCACAAGCCTCTCTGATTGGCTCTGTGCATACTCCGTTTTGTAATCCGTATATTCAGCTTCAATAGAAGGTTTACAAAAATCTAGCACAAAACAAGCCTGACATTATAACTAGGGATGGTCCGAACAGAGTTCGGTTCGGGTTCGTACGATGACTCCCGCTGTCTGCCCTCAGCGGGAGGACCGCCTGGAAAACTGGGATACAGCCATAGCCATAGGCCGTATACCACAGACTGAACTCTTGACCTCTTATGGAACTATGGAGCTCTGAAACAACTAAAGTTCTTTGCTGCTGAACTGACACAGGTGTCAGTACAGGAGCACAGAGCTTTTACTGTTTCAGAGCATTCAATAAGAGGTTAATAGTTCAGTTTGGGGTATACAGTCTGCTTGTAGACTGTATAATACAGACATGTGCCCGCTGTCTAATGGTGCGTTTACACAGAGAGATTTATCTGACAGATTTTTGAAGCCAAAACCAGGAACAGACTATAAACAGAGATCAGATCATAAAGGAAACATTCTAATTTCTCTTTTTTTTTTTTTTAAATCCATTCCTGGCTTTGGCTTCCAAAATCTGTCAGATAAATCTCTCTGTGTAAATGCACCATTAGTCTTTCTGGACGGCCATCATTTTAGTGCCGACTGATGGCAGTCTATTAATAATGACTGCTGCAAATAATCATGAATATTAATTTCGGTCAGTCATCATTAATAGACGGCTGCCTTTTCCCAATAAATGCCGATCCCAACCCGGCTATGTTCTCTGTAGTGGGAACATATCCTTAGGGTCTCTTCACACATATCCTATTACAGCACATTTGATCTAAATAACTGAACACAGCATCAAATCTGTTGCGGATCCTTTACGTATGAAAGGAAACTTGGCTGTAACTCACATACCATAAGAGTAAGGCCACATTTACACGTCTGTAATTTCAGAAAGACTACCGACCCATTCCTTTGTATGGCCCTGTTCACACACCTGTAGGTGTTATGGGGTTGTCAACATGCTGCAAAAAAATCCTCACAGGTCCTAGTACTAACCACAATTGCAGCACAGGTAACTATTCACCTATGAAAATGTGGACTGCTACAGACATGGACCCCAAGCTAAAAACATCCCTACAGACGTGTGAATGAGGCCTAATACAGTGGACTAGATTTAGTATTGCATATGCACCAGAATTTGTTTGTGCCCATAATCTTACATGACACCACATTTATTTTGAGTTTTATATACTCTATATATTTTCTGACACAAGGTTTGGCATTGGTAAAAGGGCCAAAATTTTAGCGCACAATACTGGATTGTAGTAAGCCAATGAGATAGCCAATGAGCCAAAAGATAGACTAGACAGACCAGACCCCAAGTGATCAGGTCTCTGCCATGTGAAAAGGTTTGTTTAAATGGCCGGCTTACATTAAAACACCAGCACAGTATGAAGGAGGCCTCAGGGCTGCATTGTAGACAAGCAAGAATTGAAAACTGAT